>NC_140945.1:80987461-81252461 GCF_014529385.1 Adiantum capillus-veneris
TAAGTTTAATACAGCACCTGCTTACTATGTCTAGCCCTAGAGAGCTTGAAGATAGCGGCTTGGATGAGCACACTATTGATCTTACAAAACATGACGTGCCACCACGACAAACCCCTACATCCGATACAGTGGAATCGCAATGGGCCGAGGGTGTCATATCAGCAGAAGATGAAAGAGCCGAGGATGTGGAAAGGTCAAATGAGCATATGGAAGGTGCTAAGGTTCAACTGGAGGAGACAATGAAAGAGCCAAGTCAGCCAGTGGAGGAGCCAAAAGAGCCTATGGCTGAAACCCAAGATGAGGAAAGCAGGCCTATAGATGAGCAAAAGGATATGGATGAGGAAAGCAGGCCTAGGGATGAGCAAAATGATATGGATCAGGCAAGGATGTATGAGGCAAGCCGATCAACCTTGAATGAGGCAGAAAGGGCCATGGGGGAGACCCCTGATGAAGATGTGAATGATGACTATGAAGATAAAGCGGAGGAGAGCAACAACGACATGAACACTACAGAGACCCAGTATGGACCCTTGCTACCTGTAGATACGGTTGTTTTGGTAATGTCTATTCAAGTATGGCAAAATATGTTCAGCTTCTAACTACTTATATGTACTTGTCAACTTTTACAGAGGTTGATTATCTTGGACGTCAATGGATTGCTGCTGATGCGGGTGCCTCTCGGTGACAGAGGACCCTTTGAGGATTTGCAAACGTTTCGGATGGGAACTTGTGGAGTCGTGGTTCGTCCAGGAACCAAGGAATTTATTCAGTTTCTTCTTCCGCGCTTCAGAGTTGCCATATGGTCTTCAATGCAAAGGCAAAACTTGTCGCCACTAGTTGCAATAGTTTGCAGTGTATGCCAAGCTCACACGTCAGATTTTGCCTTTTTGTATGATCAAAAAAAATGTGTTACCGTTGAGGGCCACTACCACCCTAAAAAACCAGGATTACCTCTTTTGTACAAACCGTTTAGCCAAATCGGTGTACCCTTTGATGCAACTAATACACTACTAATTGATGATACTCCTGAAAAGGGAGAACTAAATCCGCCGGGAACAACTATCTCACCACCTTCTTTCGAGGGGCATTCCTTTGATTTTTACCTTGAAGACATTCTGATTCCATACTTACAAAAATTGTATCTCAGTCCATTGTTCACGGACGAGTTTGTACTTTCTAATGAATTAAGATGATTCTTCTATCATGTCTTTGTCTTGTCTAACATATATATATATATATATATATATATATATATATATATATATATATATAGAGAGAGAGAGAGAGAGAGAGAGAGAGAGAGAGAGAGAGAGAGATTTGACGTGGTAAAGAAATGTATTTCAAGCACACTTTTTCACAGGGCACAATTGAAAAATGAGATCAATAAACTTCATGTCTTGAAAGTCATTTGTATACACTTGGGTTCACAAGAATATCTGTTACATTGACACTACTTCAACCCGACCATCCAACTCTTTGCACAAAATATCTTTTTCCCTTCGCCGCATCACCTTACGGCCAGCTAAGAAAAAGGAAAAATCTGATAGGTCCTTGTCCATTGACTCTTCAATGATGTCATTTCGCAAATGCTGAAGACTGCATAGCTCCCTTATTGTAACCACCAATAGTAGGCCATGCTCTTTATCAATCACTTCCACATCCACAGTAGGATTATCTTCCAAACCTGCAGAAACCTGGTCCATAGGAATGTACTTACCGTTTAGCATTTGTGATCGCATATACCAAAATGAGAGTAACAGTGATTGGCTTGCAATCATGTACTTGACAACTAGAGTATCAAGCGCGACCTCGCACCGTAAACCAATCTCTTCCTTTGCATACCATCCTTTGTCAAGAAGTTTGTCACAGGATGACTGCTAAAATGACTTGCACATGAACATAGTTTTTGTAACTCTGATGTTGTAGCTATGAAACAGCTCTATGAAGAGTGCAACAGGACAAAAGTTTGCAATTCTAACCAGTTTGGTAGGAATAGATCTACGTAGAGACCTTTGTATATCCTTGTAGAGCTTACTTCGCATTGCCTCCACCATTGTTTCCTCAGGAACTGGCCAGTCCACAGTGTTCCAATCGGTTGGTAGAGGCACTTTCACCAACATGCCATTCTTATTCCCTGAGCTGAGTTGGTAAAAGTGGTCATAAAAAAAGATTCCCTCATCAGCCAGTCTTTTGCTGCTCCTCTCTGAGTACTGTAGAGAACCAATGTGGGCATGTACAACATGGAAGAGGCCTATTATGCACTCCACAGGTTCCCATTGCTCATAAGAAGAGGGATAAACATCTGCAATATATATAATAAGAGTTAAACTAAGAGTATCAATAAGTACAAATGACAAATCTAATGTAATTGAGCTGTGAAGAGTGGAGACATTACTCATAACAAGCGGGAGAAACATTGCAAAATATATAAGAAAAGTTATAATGAGAGTATCAGTAAGTTCACATGTCAAGAGTACTTACAATTGCAATGTGGTTGATGTATATCTGATACATTTCCACCGTTTGCTATCACCTCTGGATGGGTAAACACATGCTGAACAAGAACTTCCTTTACAGATCTTTTGCCGATTTCAACTTTGAAATCCAACACCCTGGCCTTCCATGCTGAGCGGTAAACGTTGATACCACTAGACCTATTGGGTCTTCTTGGTTGCATGAGGACCCATGAACCTTTGTTTATGAGGACCCATGAACCCATTGGTTCTCTGCACTTATTGAAGCTGGTATTGTAATTGAGGATATGCTACTACTTGGACTTCTAGGCAAAGTGCCGTTGTTGGTTGTTGGTGTGAGAGACAATAAACACCTGGAGGCTCTTGGGCGAGAAGACGTGGATGCCATAACTCTCAGAGAAAAGCTTTAGTGGAGGGAGATTCACTTTGAAAGCATTCTAATGGAGGGAAAGTGTTTTAGAATTGCAATATCTTGTGCGGGCTTAATGGTCACCCTCCAGTACGTTAATGACCATAAGAGAATATCAGAAGTGGGAGCACACGCAAGCACCTAAAAGCTCGGTAAAAGGAAGGAAATTACTATGCTACAATCCTAGTTTCGTGAAAGTTTTATGCTATTTTCCTATTTTTTGAGTCTTTCCACGTACTTTCCTACGTAACGTAGCCTTCATGCTCATTGGACGCGCTCTATTTTTTTCTCTCTTCATATGGCCCTCCAAATGACCTCTGAAATTTCCTAATGGCTCAAAACAAATTGCAATTCCAAACCTAAACACACAAGGGGGTGGATATCAAGCCATGTCAGGGCTAGAAGCACCACAAAAACCACCACTCCATTACTAGGATGAGAGTAGAATGGGAATGATAAATTCGACCAAGGCTTAAATACCACATCGAGGATGAGAACAAGAAGAAATAATCCAAGGAGAAGAACGGACTTTTTCTAGACCAATCAAGAACTATGGATTAGGAGCACCCCTAAGGAAGGAACATGTACCGTATTTGAGGCCAGAAAGGGCTCATAGAGGAGGAATAGAGGATCCTACATTTAGAATGGAAGATCACCGGAGAATTAGACCTTATCAAGGCCAAAAATGGGTTAACAAGAATTATTTTGGAAATAGGGATCCAAGGGAGCACATGGCAGCCTTTGTGTGTATCATCAAGGCCGAGGAAGTATTAAACTTTCCCACATAGTTTTCAGGATCTGGGTTAGCTGTAGAGAAGGATTCAACCACCTTGTTTGACTCTGTTGAACATAGAATTTTTGAGTCAATGGAGGTGTTATTTGATGAGTTTATCGAGTAAATTCTCTTATAGATGGATAGCTCATAATATAATCTTGCAAATCCATAAGTTGAAGCAGAAAGAGGGAGAATCCTTTCGAAAAGCAGCCTTAAGGTTGAAACGCTATGTAAAATTTTTGTATGTGGAAGAATACCAACTCAATTCTGAATCATGTTGATATTTATCTGAGGACTGAGAAATGCGGAACTTCATAAGGATTTGCATATGAAATAGAGATCAACTCTAAACGATCTGACTAAGGAGGCTCTATACCTAGTAGACAATTGTCATGTCTACAAGGTAGGGGACTACAAATCTTAGATGATGACTCATTGTCACAACAAAGTGGAGCTAGGTCTACAAAGTTGGCATAGAAGAGCGAGGGTACGATATATCAAGAGAAATTTGTTGAGGAAGTGCTCAAAAGGATAATCCTATTTGCTAAGCCATAGGCTAAGCAATCAAAGTGGTGTTTCATTGAGAAAAAATGGGCAAATCATGCTATAAAAGAGTGTTACTACAACAAGGGATATGTGAGAGAGTAACAATATGCCACACCAGCCCAATTAGCACCTCCTTAGGTACCACCAATTCCTAGGTATATAGTAGGGAATTTTCCAGGACTAGTAGGGATTGAACGATCACAATGAGCTAATAGAGAGCATCTCCTAGAGAGCCATGCCAACCCTTAGGACCATGCTACAAGTGTGGAGGTGACCACCTTATGAAAGACTATCCTCATATGGAGATCATTAGAATTGTGTAGCTGAATGGGAATGTTGACTATGGTGGATTCTTGAGGGGCCAAGATTATCACTATTTGTGCCCTATTTCACAATTTTTCCCAAGCAAAAGAGACTATTCCACTTTTTCTCTAAGAATATTGAGCCCGAGAGAAACGTTCGCAACAAGAAGTGCAACCACTAAGCAAATGAGCAAATAATGGGTGTGTCATCTCTTTCCCTCATGCCTCTGTTGCCAAATTTGAGTTTGTACCACAAAGTGCTAAGGAAATTGATCTCAAAACGGAGCGGGTACATGGTGCTGAGAGGCGGAAATGCAAACTAGACCCTGTGACCTCTATAGCAAGACTATGCACGATGGCCTCATCATGGGAGGTACACAATAGGGGCACCACTTGGCAAGATATGCGGCTAGGACGCATACGTATAACAATCAAACATTCCATGGAAAAAAATTTCAAGATCCATGTCCAAGTGTGGGATGGTGTGGTCGGAAAACAAGATGAGAGGAAGGGTGAGTGAATGAGAATGGGTTTTCTACTCATGCATGTAGTAAGAAAGATAATGAGGTAAGAGAGACATGCAAGTATGCTCACTTGTCATACCATAGGTGGTGAATCTCCACACCTTAAGATGCCCAATGGAAATAGAAAGCATAAACCATACTCAAAATGAAGTGTATCCCAAATGACACAAGGTATGACACCAAGATGGAGTGTATTGATTTCTTGCACAAGATGAATAATTAGGTAGCATATGAAAAGAATATGAGAAGGGGACAAGACCGTATGAAGAATAATGGAGGGATGAAGTTGATGATGAGGAATATCATGAATGTAGCCACCATTATTCTTCTTGAAATCGTGCCTTCAATCCTTCATTACAAGTGTGTGGCGATATGATGCTCATTTTGTGCATGGTGATAGTGATGGTGTTGTGATTATGTGATTAGGGTTCACGTTACTAGCATGATGCACAAGGGTGTGTATGTGTAGGTGTGTGCGTATGTGTGTATGGGATATTGTGTGTGTGTGTGTGTGAAGTGCATGGGATAGTGTGTGTGAGTAAGTAGTGTCTGTTTACAAAAGAGGAGACCTCTTTCTATAGGCCAAGAGAGTGATTAGGAAAGAGATTATGAGCAAGAGGAGTTATCACAAAGTAAACTCAGTTAGAGGCATTCCCCCATTGAGAGAGCTGATCCACGTGCTTTGCTTATTGACCAATTTTTTCCTACTTGCCTTCATCATGGCGAGCTTTGTTTCCATGCCACCTTCCATAGCTTGATTCCAAGAGCTTCCTTATAATATTTGAGAGAATCGTGATAAAATAAGAGAAAATAGAGCAATAACAGTGAGAAACCTATAAGAAATCCTGTGTGTGGAGTTGGATAATCATGACTTCTTCCCATGTGGAAAGATAGGCTCCACCATCTCGGCCATATCTCCCAAACCGTAGCTGCAAAAATTATTAAGAAAATAGGGACATAAATAGCAACTCAACACTTGCAAATTTGTTGTTGAAAACTTTTTCGAATTCAAAATGGAAAAAATAGAGAAAAATCCCACAAAAATATGTGTCCATCGTTTCCCTTCCAAAAGTCTTCTAGATGGTCGCCTCTTGACTGCATGTGCAAGCCTTGTGTCCACAAGTGAATTATGCTTGAATTTGATGAAATTTTGTTGCCTCCAACTCAATAGCGCGTAATATTCTCCTCCCTTACACTATTGACTCTTATTTTTCACTTGTAGTGATTGTTAAGTAGTGACGGTTAGGTAGAATCAACATCCAATGACTTTTTATTTTCACAGGGTTTGTTCCTACCTCTCCTTATTTTCAAGATCTAAATGTGTCAAAACCATAGCTAAGTACAACATAGTTTTTTTGTGTGGTTTTCATGCATCAGGTCCCTCCTCCTCTATGAAGCCTTGAAGCTTTGCCATCAAGTGCATACCAAGAGAGGTGGAGCAAAAAATTGAAAAGCGGTCCTCATTAGGGCTCCTCCATTATGTCTCTAGCTCATTACTTGATTCTTCTTCATTATTCTTCTTCAGTTGAGGTGGAGTAGTCTCCCTCCTCAGGTATTTCCATCATAGATGCTTGATCAAACCTCAAAAGGTACTTCTTCAACCTCCATCCATTGACACTTGTTTTTTGGAGCCTACTATCTGCATCCATTAACTGGTAACTGCCATTACTACAACACTTTTTAATGAAAAATGGTCTCTCCCATTTGGGTGAAAACTTTTTATCCTTCCTAGTGTCAAACCTCTTATCATACCTTTCTTGCAACCTTTTCCCTTAAGTCCCTTGTTGAAGGTAAGTCAACGTTGCTCTTCCTGTGTTGCATAATATTCGATAGAATCTTCTTTATCTAGTTGAAGCCTCTCTAGATCAAGAATTTGGTTGTGAAGATGAGCATTATGTTGGATTGCGAGGTTTGGACCATGCAACTCTCCACCTAGCCATGCCATAAATAGCTCGTAGCCATCCAATATGGCGCCCCTTGATCGCATGTTTGTCTTGGTCCTTGCCTTGACATTACTCCCCCCCTTAGAGAAGCATTTTCTTCCTCAAAAAAAAAGTGGTTGTATCTTCATAAGAACACTAAATTTTTTCCACCTTGGCATCCCTCATTTATCCAACGGTTTGCTGGATTGAAACACGGTTCAGTAGGAGGTTGAATGAAATCAAGAATCACATCTTAATTTTCCACATTTTTGTCCTTGTGTAGCCATTTTGGTTAACCAACTAAGAGATTTTTAAATGCATACCTAGGTTTCACACGTTCTCAAGATGCCTAGGTAACATGCTGACATAGTCATAAACACCAACCAAGTCCTTAACTTTCTGTCATTTCTTGTCAGTAACAAATTTCATCAAAATTTATGATCAAGGTTGATAACCAAAGAATAACAGGCACAGACTAAAACTCATCGCAACATGCCTTTTATCACGTGAAGAAAACTACAAACCAAAAAGATAACCGATCCAGCTGTTTTTCTTCTTGCTAACATATGCACTTCGCATATCCTTTAGCATGGTTTACTAACGTATGCGCTTAGCATATCCTTTAGCACTGAAAAGAATACTTGTAAGATGTCCATCCCCCATGGGATGAATAGTTGTAGTAAGAGTGAGGTACTTTTCCAAACCAATTAAAGACAGTCTTCATCAATTAAACTATGATGTGAATTGGACCAAAGTCAACTCGTAGAGTTTAGATCATCCAATCATAAACACCCTTACTAAATCATTATCGTTATTGGGAAAAAGCAAACCGAAACACCTCTATAGAGATGTCACCCAAGAGGGTTGAAAGATCACTACAAGAACAAAAAAAGATTTGGGAAACCCCTTTGAAACACCACAAAACCAACAAGAGAAGTCCCCTTGGGAATTTACTGGCCGTTGTCCACGAGACTATGTCACATAGGAGCAAAACCCTGCCAAAGCATGGATTTACAACACACGCCGACCAATGTATATGAATACAACGGCCTCCCCTTTCACCATTTAACATCACAAACCCACAACTTCAACATCAATTCCACAATTCATAGATACATGTCCTCCGAATCTATCTGCACACAATTTTCCACTAGGTTGCTGAGGCAAGCTTTTCCATGCATGGGAACCCCCCCATATATTTTTGCCCTTTTACCAAAATATTTCCCATTATATAAGTTACTTTTGATTTTTTCTTCCTTTTTCACAAACGTTTTAGCCTTTATTAAATAAATCAGACTTATGCTAATCAATCACGATGTAGCATAAATAAGTAAGCTTTCTTTGTTGATCTCTCTTTTGACCTTAAATATTAAATATATATAAATTACATTATATATTTTAGTATTTTCTAATATATTTTTTTCATGTATGTATATTATTCCACCCTACCAAATATTTTATTCACTAGTTTTCATTTTCAAACCTCAACCCCACTTTCAAATTTCAATAATACCTCCATCTAGATGATTGCCAATCTTTTCAAAACTCTAGGTCATGTTTTCATACACATGAAGGAGCTTACACTTGAAGGCAAGAGAGAAGTCCACTCAAAGGGGACCAGGACCCCAGTTTTCTCATGTAATGGTGACACAGGCCATCCCTAGTTTTCTTCCCTCTAGAATGGCTATGGTTCTACAAGTCTTCAAGCATGATTACAAGAGACAAGGCTCTTTTAATGAGGTCTTGGCAAGTCTAGAGTGATTCTATCACCATTTTTGGAGGATCCATCCTCATCAACAAATATCCACCTTCGACAACCTCTCTTATAATTTTCTTACCTCTCTCTTCTCTCCCTAATAAGCTTATGTCTAGCCAAAGCTAGACTATTGTAAATATTTCCTATCCTCTACATCCTACCCACATTCTCTCTTCTTCTCTCTCTATTGACTCTGGTATTTTAAATAATGAGGAGACAAGATGGGAGCCACAGTCACATGCACCCCATTTTCCTGGTCAGCAGAGTGGGACACTCACTTCAATTAGAAATATTGCTAAATCCTCTCCTCCTTCCCTATATAAGGAGGTCATGAGAGCTCACCATGACACAAAAACACACACAATATCACCAAAGAATACACTATGCACTGTGTGTGCCTAGTGCACACACACACACACACACACACACACCATCACCATCACCGCAATCACCATGCTCGTCTTGAGTATGACCTCTACACCCTTGGGCTATGGAAGATGAAGGGCAGCTAAATGAAGGATGATGGCCATAACCCTCGTGCGAGTCTTATCCATCAGCTCCCACCTATCCGCCATGTGCTCTACCACTCTCTCCCTTCTCATTCCGCTACCCTAAGCTCCCCATTTCATCGCCTTATTCTCTAAATAAAGCTTGAGGTTTTGTGAGTATGTTTTCTTGCAATGTTTTCCCCATGTGAGGTGTGTGGAATCGCCACCTAGTCTTGTGTTTGGAGTGAGCTTGTGTATGTGTGAAGGGTGTGCGGATTCTCTATCCTTCTGTGATGCCTCAGTACAAAGCCTCTATACCCCCTCCCTCACTCTCTCTCTTTCTCTCTCTCTCACTTGATCTCATTTCCCTTCCTCTTCATCATTACTCCCAAGCTTCCATCTCTCGTGGATGAAAACTTCGTTATGGTGGTGTGCTGTTTGCGTCCTAGCCGCTGAAGCTAGGTGGTGACCCCTGTTTGCTTTAGCATGACAAGCTCGAGGCACGACATTTGGTCCCCGGTGTTTTAGAGGCCGTCGAGGTTCGGGGTTTGCTATGCTCCCGTCAATGCCATAGCCATAACCCTGCTGAGAACTAGTCATAACCTGAAGAGAACAGCTCCAAATGGAGCACTTTGCAGCTTGAGAGGAAGCTTGAAAAATGAATGCGAAGAAATCTGAAGATGGAAAAATTTTAATCTACATGCCGCTACATGCAAAATTGATGCGAACAAGGAGATGTCTTGACACGACTACACGTAGAGTAGACAAGGTGGGGGAAAAAACTACAACAGAAACCATAAAGGAGACACAACAAACTCAAACCTGCAAAATTTGGAGTTTTAGTGAAATTTTTTAAGTTTGTACATGAGTTTTAGTGATATACAAGTCTCGCTTCAAAAAACTCACTCACGGGCACTTACAGTAGCCCGATAGCTGTCACTAGACTAGCGACTTCCAGTGCATGTACATGTGCTTGCTAAAGAAAGCTAAAAAACCCAGAAAAAGAAATCCCACACATTATTTTGACATCGGTGTCATGTTTGTATCTACAAATTTACAAAAAACGGGGTGTCAAAAATGCGCCCAACATAGTTTGCCAAACCCCTAGTCTTCTTGAGCATTCATGCTCAGCAGTAGCATAAACATGTCGTGCACCTGGATCAAAAGTCCATACAACATAAGCACAAAATTCATGAAGAAACACCAACCATATCAAATTTCTCACTCTCAATATCAAAGCATAAACCGTATGTAGATTCCGAATCCTTGTTAACACTAGAATGGTAACCTAATAGGACATAAAAGTGTCATTTAAGGGTTTTGGGAAAAAATTCCAAAACCATAGTAGATCCACTCATTTTGAAAACTCCTTTCATGAGCTTATAGTTCAATAAATACTACATATGGAAAAAATGTGAAACTTGTAATTTTTCTCATCCTTTGGTCACTACAAGCCTCCAAAGTTGATGGACCAGTGCATTTTTCCCAAAACAACAATTTCTTATGGTTGATTGCATATAAATAAGATTGGGGATTTTTGTAGGACATGAGATAAAATGCCCCGTTAACTTCAATGGGTTGATGACGAAAACATATGGTTGCTTTTACCTCACTAATTTTTTTTTGGTAAAAAACAATAAGTACAAAAAAGTTGCAGTTTTGCCATTCTACGGACCTATCATGAAAGTTTCTATAGTCACGCTCAATACAGATACTATATACATGTTTTCTTAGTTTCCTTTGGGCCTTTGGATTCAAAAGTATCCATGGAGCATGTCAAAAGGATAATGGATCTCTTACAATTGGAACCTTGGAGGCAATAATAAAGTGCTCATTACAGCAAACATGAAAAAACTGGGTTTAGCATTATGACCTCTAGAAACCCATAAAAACTACTCAATATCTAGCCACGTTTGTAGTCTATGATTAGATATGGTTACTACCTACAAAATACACACAATTGGCCTAAGAAACTAGTAATATTGAGAAAGTTATACTTGCTACTCTAAAATGTATCGTATTCTTCAGCAATCAAAAAACTCAACCATCATCATATACTATGCTATATAGCATATTAGGTCCCCCAAAACTCCAGGAAGATTAGATTTATGTTATACATTACACTTACACAATCAAAATTGAATTTGGATATCAAGAAAGCCACTAAAAAAATCATAAAAGTGCTAATTTTGGCCAAAAAACAGGATTATGCAATTCTTATAAATTGGTCATAACTTTCAATTTTAACACTTAGCTCTCCCTACAAGCATCAAAATATGTTGAGAACTATGAAGGCCTAACCTCTAGCCATCTAAACCTCACAAACATGAAGTTTAGAGTGGTATAGTTGCCAAAAATTGAAAAAAGGCCAAAAGCAGGACCCGTTTTTTCACAAAGTTTAGGTTCAAAAATGTTGTGCAAGAGTAAGGTTAATGGTGAGATCGATACTCAAAAAAAAATGCTAAGTTTTTTCAGCTCATAAGGCAACTTTGTGGATATATAGCACCTAGAAATTCATTTTCATACTCTTCAACTAATTCAAGCAAAATGGCCACTTAACAGGATACAAAAGTATCCAAGGACATAAAAGTGTCCTATTACCATTCTAGTGTTAAGCATAAAGTACTCTCAACAGACACAACAAAGAAATTCCCTTTCATCATTATAGCATGCAAGGAAGCCTTAACATCTCATCCAAAAAGTCTTCAACTTTTACCTCAGCCATTTTTTTCCCTCATGCATATCCATTTCGTTCTCCCCACTCTTCATTAAGCCTCTATCTAATTCAACCATATCATGCTTGATAGGTAAGCCATCTTCCTTACATACCTTAGGCTCCTTAACAAGAGGATCAAACAAGGTAACATCAACCATATTCACATGAGTCATAGAAAGAGCATCTAAACCATTTTCCATGATAATGTGAAACATGGAAGTTTTCATTGCATACCTTGTCCATATTTATGTCTAAAACATAATATACATTTGGATTCACATCTTCTTGCAATCCAAGTTGCTTCACTCTCTCTAGTTTCCATTCCTTATGCTTTGCAATCCTTACTGCATCATCCAATGTAAATGGCCTTTTAATATCAACCTTAAACTTTAAATCAACCCTCAAATTTTGAATAAACATACACTTTTTAAGCATAAGAGGAGGACAATCACTTCACAAAGAAACACACCATCTTCTCCACAAAGCTTTGAACTCTTTGAAAAAGGAATCTACACTTTGACCATCACATTGCACAAGTCCTTCAATGGAGTGCCATACATCCGTTGGGTCCTCTACCTTCTTGAACTTCTCAAGAAAAGCCTTCTTTAATGCATCAAAAGTCATTACCAATGGAGGTTGAGATGATTTCAACCAAAACTCATACTTATCATACCATATCCTTGCATCGTCTTTCAAGCAAAAGAGCAAAATCTTGAGCATAATCATTGGATATTCCTTATTTGCAATCAAACAACAAAACTCCATCTTCTCAATGAATGCATCAGCATCCTCACTTACATGACCATAGAACCTTGGAAACTCTATCACCATAGCCATCAAAGCTGTCAATTGAGGGTCACTTGAAGAAGATCCTCGGTGGTGGGCACCAAAACACTGTTGGGAAACAAGAAAACCGAAACACCTCTATAGCGATGTCACCCAATAGAGTTGAAAGAGCACTACAAGAACAAAAAAATATTTGGGAAACCCCTTTGAAACTCCACAAAACCAACAAGAGAAGTCCCCTTGGGAATTTACTGGCCATCGCCCACCCAAGAGACTGTCACATAGTAGCAAAACCCTACCAAAGCATGGATTAACTGCACATACCGACCAATGCATATGAATATAAGGGCCTCCCTTTTCACCATTGAACATCACAAACCCACAAATTCAACATCAATTCCACAATTCATAGATACATGCCCTCCGAATCTGTCTGCACACAACTTGCCGCTAGGCTGCCATAGCCATAACCCTGTAGTAGAGAACTAGTCATAACCTGAAGAGCACAACTCCAATCGGGGCACTTTAAAGCTTGAGAGGAAGCTTGAAAAATGACTGGCAAGAAATCTGAAGATGACCAAATTTGAATCTACACACCACTATTGCAACAAGTTTGTATTGAGTACTCGACAATTTCTAGCCACTAAAATTGTTCTTGATAGTACGTGCTCCAAAAGGTCTAAAAAATGGATGTGACTAGCACCTAGGGACTTTTTTGTGACACATCATTAAGAATTAGGTGCCAGGTGTCAGTCCCAAAGACTCATATTCTCCACAGGTGGAATATGTCTCAGATAAGGATGTCTAAAAAAAGGACATCCTTCAAGTACGAGATGTACTTGTGTGTGGAGGTAACTCCAAACACTCTGAGACATGAGTGAGAGAGACCCTCATTATCATTTCTCCACACTGGCTAAACCAATCTCCTTGAGTTCCCATAGCATGTTGTATCCTATGTGAAAACATGTGCCAGACAGAACCCTACCAAGTAGGTCTTCTAGGCTCTTAGATGACCTTGTCACGTGGCTAAAAAGAAATTTGGTTGAAAGCCTTCTAGCTGAAACATCCCTTTGTTAGAATCTATGTATACAAACCCCTTGGCCTGGCTCTTTATAGAAACTGTTGTAGTGGCAGGTTACGATAACTAACATAGTCAACCGTGTACAAAAATGATTGGAATCAACTGGAAAAGTTGAATTTTTCCGCTAGCACGACTCACAACCAAAACATATATCAATATATTATTTAGTAGGCTTGAAATATTCCCTTAAATAATTTAGGAAAGATAGAAATAAAGAGAGAGCATGCTGGGCTGAGGAAATTTCCTTAAACTACTAGGACATGTATAGTTTGTTCCCATGCTCTTCTCCATATTATGCCTAGCGTGCAACTTATCCTTAAGTAGGCAACCATCTGCCCGTGTATAGGATTGTTACTATACAAAAATGACTTAAACATAGATCTTTGCCGGTGAATTAAGTCTAGATCTAGGTTCCTTTAGTGGTGTTGTGCATTAACAACAACCAAAGAAACATAAAATGAAAATCATGTGAAAAATCCATAATGTATCTTGTCCCTAACAGACTTGCGAGTGTGATAGCAAAAGCGTGGTTCATGAGGCGGTAGAATTAAATCCACCTAGCTAGCATGCCTTGCATGCACAATTGTGAACCCTTGGCTATAGTGATGGCCTCAAGCGTAACAACCAAAACCATAAGTGCCTTGCACAGTCTAGATTGGTTGGGATGCTATGAGGTGCTATCCCTATTTTTCTAGTTCCCCATACTTGTCTGCCAATGCCCTTGATTGCAAGCCAACAGAGAGTATCTTGGCACAAGGGAGAAGCCTTGCTTCGTGTAAAACTGTTAGAGTACTTTGCTTTGCACAAAAGAAATAGTTGCCAAGTAAAGTATAAACATGGAAAAACAAGAAAAATTTAGAATTGTCTAACTTGGGCTTCCGTTCGCAACCGCTTGTCATGAAATTTGAAAGAAAAAACTCAATCCAAACTAGGTCATAGCCATATCTGCTTTGCAAGAGAGTTGTCGTGTATGCACATACACCCTCTTGTATCATATAAGCATGTCTTTGTATGCAATGAAATAACCTGAAAGCATTTTGCCAAATCCTTGCTAAGTTTTTTTGCTCATAGCATATGCCAAACATGGGGAGTCTCAATGCAAGATGCATAAATTGAAGCCATGCTGATAACCAACTAATGCGGTTGTTGACCTATAGATATCATGAAAAAAAAATGACCTTGTCGAGCAATTTCAACTGAAACTAGCCAGTATTGTGGGGCAAGCATCCTATGTTAGCTTTCAAAAATAGTGAGAGGGAGTCGGCCATGCTGAGGAACTTGCCCCCTTCATCAAGTCAAGCAATAGAATGTACCAATATCCCTAGGACTCCAAAACATTGCAAATCTGCTATCCTTTTGCCTCAAAATTGAACCACTAAGAAGCCGTGCTGTGGAGCAAGGCAGCTGGTAGTCAATTCATGCTTGATTCAAATCTTTAAACGAATCAAATTTTTGGTGCTTACAATAATTTTTACAAGCCATGCTTGTGCTTTGTGTGCCTAAAGTGTATGCACATCTGTTGCATATCAGAGCTATCATGCATATGCTTAATAAACAAAAATCAACTGCGTACCTCATTAAATACACCTAACGAAAAATCTTGCCGTCCCAAAAGTCGAACGAGTTGCAAGCAAAAAGAAAACGTGAGATGATTTTCTAGACATTGTTGCTTGGTGCAACAGATGATCTACTGCTTCCAAGGGACTTTCCCAATTTGCAAGCAAATTGGAAACTTGTGTTGATCAATTCAATGCTGAAGTTGGGTTACATAAACAATGGCCATGAGCATTTGTTTTCCGATTGGCATTGCCAATTAGTGCTACCTTATATAGTATATGCCATGTCTGAGTTACTTGTATTGGGAGGCAACGTTGCCTCGTGGGAGCCATCAAAACCCTTGTACGGGTTATCTTTGGTGGAGCCTTGCTCCTTAGTCCAAATGGTGGTAATGACTAGCTAAAGTGGACATAGTGCACTGAGCATGGTCATACTTGACCCATAGATAGTCTCTCAGGGAAACATAGCCAAGATTAACATAATTACATGTTTCCACAATACACTTGTGCACATAAATTTATGAAAATTGCAAGAACGTGAAAACGAAAACCTTGTTGGAGTACTTGACAAAAAGCCTTGCCTACCATCCTAGGGCAATGCCCTTGCTGACAACACTTTGCATGGTTTCTTACGTGTGTTCAATCGCTTAAAATTCCAATGTCATGAAGACTCACTTGGTGTGGATCCCAAACTGTGCCGAAGCCTTGCACCTTGGATGCCTTGCATAGCCCATGCATGGTAGTGCATGCAACCTTGGCTGCTAATTTTGAAGAGATTACTATCAATTGATGATTTCGAAGAGATTTTACTGATGCTGCAAATTGATTGGGGGGAACCCCTCCTTGCAAAGCCCAAGGGGTTGGCCAAATGTAAAGGCCAACCCTACAAATTTTTTTTTTAAAAAAATGTTAATTTTTTCTTTATCGCAATGATGGCTGCTACGCGATACCGAAAAGAGGGAGATAGAGGACTATGGGGCTTGCCACACTTCGGTTATCTGACAAAGCTTCTTCAGCAGGCCCATGTGATCCTTGAGAGGCTAACATAGTGCTATTTGAATCTACTCAAAATTTGTCCTTGCATGCTCCAAGGGCGCCTACCCATCGCCACCGACTGCTAGGCGAGATTCCCAATATAGCTTCATCCCCTTCCTTGCATGTTCCTTCCTCTTCCTCGAGCGGCATGCAATTTCTTGCAGGCCCATAAAACCAATAATGGCATGAGCACAATCGCTAGACAAATTAATCATACCATCAAGGGTTTACCATTATGGATGGAAACTTTCCAGTTTTGGCTTGGAATTTTTTGTTCCTAGGCAATGTTTTTGCCTCAAGTTCATGCAAGGTTTGTGGCATGCTGGTACATGCAAGGCATATGTCATGTAAGGTGCAGGTATTTTCACGACCAACCATTGACTACAATTTCAAGAAGTTGTAACACAAGTTTTCTAGGACATGGCTCCTAGGCAGGTCATCCGTCATTAATGAACCAGACAACGTCAGAATCCACTCATTGTCGACAAGCGTGATCCAATGATTTTTCTAACACATCACTGGAGCAAGGCTCCATCTACAAATTCTTAGGATACTAGTAATCAAGCGAAGCAAATACAAGGTACATTTCTTGCAAGTATTTTATTTAAGTTCAAAATACCTTGCACCATTCGACAAGGTCGCTTTCTTTTGATATGACATTGTACATTGGCAAGAGTACCTATTCTCTATGAGCATCAACACTCCATAAATACTTATGCAAAGCAAGGCTTCCCTTTCTCCATTTCGAATCGTGGTTTCCACAATTTGGAATATGCTATTAGCACACAAATTTGGGGAAACTTTTCAAGATTTTTGCACATTTTTACATCCCACGAGGGTGTATATGATACATACTAGCGCTACCTCACTCATGGAGAATATATGGTTATGAGCCGGATCTGGGTGAACTTCCAGAAATCCAATGATCCAGATTCGAGCGAATGCTCATATGTGAGCCTCCTATCCCCAGCCTTCTCACACTCTTTACACCAGTGATGCACATCTCTCTGTAAAATAGGCCGTGCAAACCCGACTTCTAGAACCTTTCTATGGGTGATGTCAAGTGCAAAGTGCCCTCCACAAACACCATCATGGAAACTTAAAATTACTTATATGATTTCTCTAGAGAGAGGTACACGGCTAAGAATTTGATCCTTACCGTTGCAATAGAGGTCATCATTGATAAGGCGGTATTTTATTGCCTTGCGCACAAGCCACTGCTTTTGGCCCTTAGTAAGATCTATAGCACTACAACAGAAAAGGGGGCCTTCGATGCAAGTTTCGACGCTCTCCATCGAGAAAATCTTCGAAATATCCGTCCCTACAAAAACATCGCAATATGCGTCGATATATGTGTCGAAAGGCACTGTTATCGACGCCTATTTGCTGGCCTGTGCCTAGTGAAATGATGGACACAGCCACAGCCAGACTGCCTGTCCTCTGCCCTAGAAAGCGAGCAGCACCAAAATCAACCGTGCTCCCGGCAGAAATTTTGGCAGAGTTCCCTTCATTTTAACATAAACTTTTAAAAAAAAACCATATGTATACGCCTCCTACATGCTATCCATGTAGGATCTCACATGAGATTTAAGGCAAATGAAAGAAATGAAATGAACTTTGTGCAAAACCATAACCATAACGAAATTTTTGCAAAACCATAACCGGCCATAACCATAATGATCAAAACCATAATGATAACTATAACCATAAACAAAACAATAACCATCACCATAACCATATCACTCTCTATCTCTCTATTTCTCTCTCTCTCTCTCTACGTACCCTATCTCTCGTTCTTTCTCTCTCGATCTCGCTCTCGCTATCTCTCTTTATCGCTCTCGCTATCTTTCTTTCTCTTTCTCTCTCACTCTCTCTCTCTCTCTCTCTCTCTCTCTCTACGTACCCTATATCTCGATCTCGCTCTCGCTATCTCTCTTTCTCTCTCTCTCTCTCTCTCTCTCTCTCTCTCTCTCTCTCTCTCTCTCTCTCTCTCTCTCTCTCTCTCGCTCTCCACTTCCCTATCTCTCTCTTCTCTCTCTATTCTCTCTCTCTCTCTCTCTCTCTCTCTCTCTCTCTCTCTCTCTCTCTCTCTCTCTCTCTCTCTCTCTATATATATATATATATATATATATATATATATATATATATATATATATCACTCTCTTTCTCTCTCTCTCTCTAATCCCTATCTCTTTCTCTCTCTCTATCTCTCTCGCTCTCGCTCTCTACTTCCCTATCTCTCTCTCTCTCTCTCTCTCTCTCTCTCTCTCTCTCTCTCTCTCCCTCTCTCTCTCTCTCTCTCTCTCTCTCTCTCTCTCTCTCTCTCTCTCTCTCTCTCCCTGTCTACCACAGCAGAGCTCGTCGCTTTACACCAGAGGCATATTGATCAAACGAGCGACTGAGCTAGGTAGATCCAGACGCCCACGACTTTGAAGGACTACACAACATCGACAGAGGCTGCATCAAAGGACCCACGTCACTTTGGCTCGACTTGCACAACGCCCGGTCAGACTACTGACCATGGAGGAGATAGATGAGATCCACCAGCGATCGATGCTGGATCTCCTATGATCTATCTATCCCAGCTAGCAGTTTTAGCTACTTAGTCCACACCGAGTAGGTTAGGATTCCATAATATTTTATTTTATCATTTTGTCATCTTGTTACTCTCACTTTGTCACTTTGGCCTTTTGAAGACGTTAATATAACATTTCATTTTCATTTCTCTCTTTAATTTCTCTTTCTTTCATTTTAATTTCCTACGCATACATTCTCTCTCTCTCTCTCTTTAATTTCCTACACGCACACACACACACATCTCTCTCTCTTTTCTTATTTACACACGCACACACACACACATCTCTCTCTCTTTTCTTATTTACACACACACACACACACATTTTTCTCTCTCTCTCTCTCTCTCTCTCTCTCTCTCTTTCCTACACACACACACACACACTTCTCTCTCTCTCTCTTTCCTACACACACACACACGATGTAGAGAGAGAGAGAGGGGTTGGGCGGGGGGGGAGAGAGAGTTTCATAATACCTGCGCAGTCCAAAAGATCTGACTGTGTCGCAGGCCAAAATGACCGCCTATGCACGGATTTCACTTTTTTCCCCCCAATTTGTTGCTTCTAAATATGCGCCGATATATGCGTGGTAAAGTATGCCTTGCCACGTGTATTTCCACGCCCATATCGACGGATATTCCCATGCATATATTGACAGGCTGCAAGTAGGTCGATAACCGCGTGGAAAGGTACGGCCGTCGATATATACTGCATCGATATCTTGATGTTATGTTGTAGTGTAGGACACTCTCCTATGTCCAAGAAACTCATGATGTCAAGAATAGTATCACTACCTTGGAAGAGATAGAGCTTTAACTTGATAGCACCCACCACTGGAACATCTTGAAGCTTCTCTCTAGCTAGAGCATTTGCTTCTTGATTTTCAGCTTGAGGGACATGATGTAATTATACAACCTGAAAATTCCTTAAAATTTCCTTAGCCTTGTGCAAATGGCATATCAAGCTATGATTTTACAAGCCCAAGTTCCTTGTATTTGTTTTATTAAAAGCATGGCATCACCAAATACATTTAACCCTTGAATACCTTGTGTTACACATCACTCTAACTCAAGAGTTAAGGCTGCATATTCTTCTTCATTGTTGGACTGGGAATCCAAGAGATGCCCAATGGAGAATACCTTTTGCCTTTGTTCTTTGAAGACCACAATGCTAGCTGCAGCTTTTCCCATTGTCCTCTTATAGGCTCCATCAAAGAAAAGAGAGTGAGCCCTCTCTATCTTAGGGACTTTCAACACAGGTGCTACTTGTTTGTCAATTGTCTTGATCTTTAGATTTTTTTCATAGTGGCAATGAGTGAGAATGCCTCCTAGAGTGGATCTTGTGGAGCTCTCCACTTGCATTGTGTAGTCAAACTCTTGCAACCTTGTGAGCCATTTGGAAATCCTAGAAGAAACATCCATGTGTTGCATTACTTTAAGAAATACTTCTTCCATTGTTAACACTAGGTTGGTAATGGGACACTTTTATGTCCTGTTAAGTGGCCATTTTCCTTGAATTATGTCAAGAGTTTCAAAATGGATTTTGAGGTGCTATCTATCTAGAAAGTTGTCTCGTGAGCTGAAAAAAACTCGATATTTTTTTGGAATATCAATTCCATCTTTAACCTTGTCCTTGCACAACATTTCGCAACCTAAATCGTGTGAAAAAACGGGTCCTGTTTTTGGCCTTTTTCAAATTTTTGCAACTATACCACTCTAGAATTCATTTTTGTGAGGTCTATAATGCTAGATAATTATCTTTAGTAGTCCTCAACATGTCCTAATGCTTCTAGGAAGAAATAAATATTAAAGTTGTAAGTTATGACCAAATTACAAAAAATGTCAAATCCTGTTTTTTAGCCAATTTTAGCTCTTCTATGATTTTTTTGGTGGATTTCATGATATCCAAATGCATTTTTGATTTTCTATGTCGCATATTATAACATAAATCTAATATTCCTTGAGTTTTGGGGCACCTAATACCCTATTTTGCATAGTACACAACGATGGTTGATTTTTTCAATTATAGAAGAAAACGAAACATTCTAGTATATCAAGTATAGCTTTTTCAATATTGTTAGTTTCTTGTGACAACTACATGCATTTTATAGATAGTAACCATATCTAGTCCTCATAAGGATCAAATTTGGCTAGATATTGAATAGTTTATATGGGATTCTACAACTCATAATGTTGAAACCAATTTTTTCATGTTTGTTGTATTTAGCACTTCATCTTTGTCCCCAAGATTCCCCTTAGTAAGAGATGTATTATTCTTCTGACATGCTCCATGGCTCCTTATGAACATAAAGGAAAATAGGGAACTAAGAAAACATGCATATATTACTTGTATTGAGTGTGTCTATAGAAACTTTGATGATAGGTTTGCAGAATGGTAAAATTTCAACTTTTTTGTACCTATTTATTTTGGCAAAACAAAAAATAGTGAGTGAGAAGCAATCATTTGTTTTGATCACCAACCCATTGAAGCTAACTATGGAATTTATCTCAAGTCCTGCAAAAATCCCTAATCTTATTTTTATGCAACAAAACGTAAGAAATGACTGTTTTGATGAAAATGCACTGGTCCATCAACTTTGGAGGCTTGTTGTGACCAAAAGATGAGAAATTTTACAAGTTTCTTATTTTTTCCATGTGTAGTAGGCCTTGAACTATAACCTCATGAAAGGATTTTACAAAATGAGTGGATCTACTATGGTTTTAGAGGTTTTTTTCAAAACCCTGAAAGGACACTTTTATGTCCTGTTAGGTTACCAACCTAGTGTTAAGATTATGAATGTTATAGACAATAAATAAGAGAAAAATTTTGTGGTAGTAGCAAACGTTAATGCAAGAACCATGTGTTCCACTTCTGTGTATCCCTCTTCTAATGGAGTGATCATGTGACTAGAGAACTAAATAGGACACATGAAAGAAGTTTGAGGATCCCTTTGCATCAATACGCCCCCAGGTGTGACATTGCCCACACCAGGGTTTAAATAAAATGGCTCCTCCCACTTTGGAGGTGCAATGGTGGTAAGTGAGGTTAGAGTTTGGTTTACCTTATTGAAATACAGTTTGTTTTATTCACTCCAGGTGAAGATCTCTTGACGGGTAACTTGTTATAAAGGGAGAACCACTCGAGAGAGAAGGTGAATGAAACTACCTAAATACCTCACCTTTTGAAGAAAAGAGACCAACTACTTTGATGTGGTGGGAAAGGTCAAAGCCACCAAGGCTTGAACCTTTATTGGGTCAGCTTCATTGCCCTTGGCAGAGTCACATGGCCAAGAAGAGTAACATTGCTTTCACCAATGTGGCATTTCTCCTTGTTAAGCTGGCCACCCAAAGCTTGTAGCCTAGATAGACCTTCATAAAATATCTCCAAATTAAGAGATCCAGAGCTATAAATACCAAAGTCATCAATAAAAACACGGATTGATTTTTCAAAGACTGGTTGAAAACAAATGTCACATAGCACTAAAAAGTGGTTGGAGAATTGGTGAGACCAAAAGGCATAACTCTATAAGCAAAGCATCCCCATCATGTGATGAAGGTGGTATTATTTTGATCTTCTTCAGTGACTCTAATTTGGAGGTAGTCTGAATAGCCATCACATACATTGTAGCACTCATGTCTTGCTACCTCGTTGAGAATTACATCTTGAAAAGGAAGAGGAAAATGGTCCCTCTTTGTGGCTGCATTAAGGGGCTTGTAATCAGCACAAACCCTACACTTACCATTCTTCTTTGGTGTGACTACCACTGGAGAGACCCACCCTTAGTCTTCAACAGGATAGATGAAACCTGCTTCTAGCACTTTCCTTACCTCTTTCAGCAAGGCCTATTGTTGAAGTACTCCTATCCGCCTGAGCTTATGTACTACATGTTTACTTCCCTCCTTGAACTTAATGTGATGTTGAACTACTATGAAGAAGGTGATTTTTATCATACTCATCAATGAACACTGTGGTAAAATTGGTTAGAATCAAAATATAATATTCACGCTCCTTCCCACACAACTCACTATAGAGCATTTAATGTAGCTTACTTTCTTCTACTAGAGGTTGTGTACCAGGTGTCTCCCCTTGGTTTGATGATGAGGCATCACATTGCTCCATCTTCTTAGGGTCCTTGAGAATGACACTTCATCACCTAAATGGTATTGTCACTTTCTTCAGTCATTGTTGACTCCTCCTCTAAAGTGGTTGAAGAGTCACTACTAGAAAACTCATCCTTAGAGGTTTCTAGATCCATGTTGCATTGCTAACTTGTCTTCATGTCATAAAGTATTGGCTTCCCTTTGGCATCCTTCATCTTGATCATGCCAGTGTCCCAGTCTTTCTTAACTCTCATAGCCATAAGACAGAGCCTCCCTAGAATGATAGGATAGCCCTCCCCTTTGTGTGGCATGACAAAAATGTCCACTTCTACCTCGGGGTTGAACGCCTTTATCCTAAGTGCTTTTATAACACCAACACATTGAACTTTTACATTATTTTCCATTTTGGCTCGGCATGGTGTCGGCCTACGTACCTCTAAACCCAAATAGTGCATCATTTTTTCACTCGTGACGCATATTTGTACGCCACCATTGATGTAGATATTGAATATGTGTTGCCCTTTGATGTGAGCATCCATCATTGGTAGTATGTCATCTAAATTATTCCCAAAGATAGCCCCATCTATCTTTGGATTTGGTCATCTCATGCTAACCATGTTTGTCCATTCTCTTCTCACCTTAGGTTCTAGGTGTAATAAATGGGGCCATGTGATTTTTGGGCCCTTCACGGAAACATCTTGAACCAGATAATATGGTTTAGAACATTCACCCAAAAGGAAATCTACAATGTCAAGTTTTTTTCATGACTTAGACGGAGTTTTGCTAGATTCTCCTTTAGTTTTCATCTTTTCTTTCTTTTGGGAAGATTCACCATGCCTAGTGCACTTTAACCCCACGGAATCTACTCCTTTAACCTTGGGCTTACCTTTTGATATCCTCCTCCATTTTCTCGTTTCCCTTACATTCAAGACTAATGACACTTACTGCCTCGTTGCCGAGTGGTGGTGGGGGTAAGGGTGGAATGAGATATTGTGGTGGTGGTGATGGTGGTGGATGTGGTTGAATGGGTGGTTGTAGGATTTTCACGGGTGGTGCCCTCAATGGTGGTGGTGTTGATCTCGATGGTGAAACCTGGTTTTGTCTGGCTCCTCCGTTGAGATTCTATTGAAATTATGTCTCCTTGGGTGTGGGCAATAATACATACCATGGACATCTTCCCCACAACTGTAGCAATGGTATTCTTGGTTCTTCCTTTGTTTTCCTCTCCCTTGATCTTGATTGTGGTTGTGTGCATGCCATTGTTGAACCAAATGCACATATAGATTCTCAAGATGAGCTGTGATGCGACTCAACAAGTCTTCCTACTCTTCTGATGCCTCTTGTGGTTGGGTTCCCTCAGAAGCTATTCGAATTACTGGGGTTCGTCAGAATGATCTTGATTCCTCTGACTCATTGACTTCTTGTCTTTAAGGTGGGATCCTTCCACTACCAGCTCATATGTTGCATGGAATCTCCCCTTCACCTTCTCTTTAAACGGTGACCACAGGCCAGCAATGGAAAGGTCTTCATTTAGGAAGTTATGTGCTCCTTCAGCTTCCTCCAGTGAGGCAACCCATCACTCCCACAAATCCATAAACTTGGATTTATAAGTGGAAAACTCTAGCAAACCTCCCTGCTCTAACTTTGTCATTAGCTACCATAAATTTTTTGAGGTTGTGCCTCCACCAAACCTCTTCACAAAGGCAGCACGTAGTAAGTCCATGCATCCTTGGTAGCTTGGGACAAAGCATTCTACCAAGACTTGGCCTCTACTTTCATCATTAGAGAAAAGATTTGTAGCTGTGAGGCGTCTCCATCCTTGTTGGAAACCACACAAGCGATGTCAAAGCTATCCAGAAAATCAGTGGTGATGTCTTCTCCCTTCCATTGAATGTGGAAAACGAGACACTTGCCATGGTAGTAATGTTAGGAAATATGATGTAGCTAAGTAGATAATTGAGTAGATTACTTAATGGAGATACATAATTTTCACACACAAGAGATTATAGAGTAGAAAGAGAGAGAGAGAGTACACACGATGTACGTGGTCACCCAATGTGGGCTACATCCATGATAAAGCAGCCACTTAATGGATTTAGTACTTCAAACAAGAAGTAGGTTACAAAGGGATTATACCCTTAATAGAGATCCCGCCTTGCTTCACTCTCACCACCTCACACCCACTTGTTGCATCAACTTCACACAATGAAATGTGAGTAGAAATGGTCTCCTTTTATACAGGCCAAAAGGGCTGCCCTCATTCATGAGAGGCAGACATGTGTAGCCACCCTTGTGTAGATAAGTCCAAATCGGACCCTCCAATCCGCCCATGTGTGGCGGCCCTTGAGAAGACAAGTCCTCTTTTTAAATTGGCCATCGGCCATCGACCATTGACTACCAGCCACACCAGCCAACCGGCCAAATGACTCGCCGTTTTCCGACCACTTTTTGATCGCCGTCCAGCCATAATATTTTGATGAAAAGGAATGTTTTGACGTGTTTTTTCGTGAAAATTTTGGTTTCCGACGAGTGATTTTATCTTTACGCACGATGGCTTCTCCTCATCATAATGGGGGCCTTACACATGTGCGTTTTTAATTCAAAAAATTACAAGGGGTAAATCAGGCTCCATACTTAATAAGTAAATCAATGAGCATACAATTACAAATTTTTTTTATTTTTAATTTTTGGAATGACTTAGTGATTCATAAAGTTTTATACATGGGTGGAAAATTTGAGCAGGAGCTAAGAAGAGCACAAGGCTAGAATAGAATAAAGATGCTTACATCAAAAGAGTGGTAGTCATAAAAAATGGGCAAGATGATGGGATGTGGGGATCCGAGGATTTCATCAAGTATCTCTGCTCCAAATACGAAAACAGTCTTTTGCTGGTAGAATATCTTTGTATCAATGTACACATTTACATGCATATGTTGCAAGAAACAAAAAGGAAAGGCTTCTGGCCTATTGCTATTATCCATGTTTGGTGTAGGGCCAGTATTTGACCACTAGAGCTGTATACCTTAAGTGCTGACAAAGTGAAACCTTCACCATAGGCCTCTACATCTTGTTGAAGTCCACATAATCCTCCATATTGGATTCAAAACAAACTGGGGAGAAGAGCTTACAGCAATCGGCTTTCCATTTTGCATGCAATGGCGACACTTGGATGGTCGTACTTGACTTGAACTCTCTAGGCCTAGAGAGAGCGTAGGCCCACTTACTTCCAACAAATGATTTAGGCTTTGTGGCTTGGACTTTGTGGTTGATGTAGTTGACGATTCTTCTCTGACCATTGGAGAGAAAATACTTGGTGCTACACAAAATCTGACTAATGTGAGAGTACTGATACGGTTCTCAAAGAAAACTCATCGTTCTTTCTTCACCTCCTCTGTTGGCACACAATGATAGAATGATTTATTTGACAACAATGATCACATTTTGTAGCCCTCCCTCTTAATGCACTTCATTTTCAATTAGCATGAGCAATGCGAGATGGGGAGCCTACCTCTTGGATATCGATGACGCTACAACCTGGTAGTAGCACTTTGATGAAGGACTTGAGTGCTTCTACAGTCTCCTCTTCTTTAGTACTCCTGTTTAAAAAGACTTGTAGCCACTCGTCCATGATTGATGGCAAGCATCACTACTCTTTTTTGATTGAAGGTATTTGCAAAGCCATACTCAGTGGGGGTAC
The DNA here is from genome assembly GCF_014529385.1 of Adiantum capillus-veneris. Classification (NCBI taxonomy): domain Eukaryota; kingdom Viridiplantae; phylum Streptophyta; class Polypodiopsida; order Polypodiales; family Pteridaceae; genus Adiantum; species Adiantum capillus-veneris. The sequence goes on from NC_140945.1 coordinate 81,014,202, forward strand.
CAAATGAGAGGTGGAAATGCTAAACAGACTCTATAGCCTCTACACCAAGACTATGCATGATGGCCTCATCATGGGAGGTACACAATAGGGGAACCACCTAGCAAGATATGTGGCTAGGATTCATACATATACACAATCAAGCATGCCATGGAAAACCATTTCAAGATCCCCAAGTGTGGTATGGGGTGGTAGGAAAACAAGATGAGAGGAAGGGTGAGTGAATGAGAATGGGTTTTCTACTCCTGCATGTAGTAAGGAAGATAATGAGGTAAGAGAGACATGCAAGAATGCTAACTTCTCATACCAAAGGTGGCGAATCTGCACACCTTAAGATGCAAAATGGAAATAGCAAGCATAAACCATACTCACAATGAAGCGTATCCCAAATAACACAAGGTATGGCACCAAGATGGAATGTGGAAATTTCTTGCAAAACATGAATACAATAGGTAGCATATGGAAAAAAGAGGAGAAGGGAACAAGACTGTATGAAGCATAATGGAAGGATGGGAGTTGATGACAAGGAATATCATGAATGTAGCCATCATTCTTCGTCTTGAAATCGTGCAATCAATCCTTCATTACAAGTGTGTGGAGGTATGATGCTCATTTTGTGCATGGTGATGGTAATGGTGTTGTGATTATGTGATTAGGGTTCATGTTACTAGCATGTAGCACAAGGGTGTGTATGTGTAGGTGTGTGGGTATGTGTATATGGGATAGTGTGTGTGTGTGTGTGTAGTGTCCTTTTACAAAAGAGGAGGCCTCTTTGTGGGTATGTGTGCATGGGATAGTGTGTATGTGTAGTGTCAGTTTACAAAAGAGGAGGCCTCCTTTTATAGGTCAAGAGAGTGATTAGAAAAGAGATTATGAGCAAGATGAGTTATCACAAAGTAAACTCGGTTAGAGGCATTCCCCCAATGAGAGAGATCCGAGTGAACTGTTTATTGACCAATTTCCTCCTAATTGCCTTCATCATGGCGAGCTTTGTCTCCATGCCACCTTCCATAACTAATTGAGTCCAAGAGCTTCCTTATATGAAAAGTGTCCCTCAATGCAAAGACAAAACCACTTGAAATAACTAGTTATGGACGGTGTAAAGACAAGAAAATCTGTGCAATTTTATTCATTAAACATTATGCTCTTGCGCTATTGATAGAGCAAAGAGACAACCGCCTCTTATAGGCAGAAGACGAGGATCAACACAAAAACTGGGTCTCGCAATGATGCGTTCATAGCAATAGTTCTGGTAATGCACATTGTGCTTATAATTTATTTAAAGAAAAGGAAAATTATTTTCTCATTAATTTAGTGGAATGCAATTGTTAAAAAAAGTGTGTTCACACACAGATCTAGACGGAGATGTTATCTGCATTTGCCAAAAAAAAATCTTGAAAAATTTTATGGTGCAAATCTTGTCACGGACATCATGATAGGAGATTTTATGGTGCATTCTAAGTAATTTAAATACGTTATTAACATAAAATGAAGGCATTGGAAAAACATCAAAGCAACCTTGCATTTTTTGCAAGAGAAGTGATCACATATGGGAAAAGTATTGCAATCAACTATCATCACAACGCAATCATGAGGACCACAAAGATATACATTGCTCATTGAAGTTATTGGAGCAATTTTATATTTTGGAGCATGACATTTCAGAGAACAATTTTCATAAACAGAAATCATGGGTAGACAACTTTGGTGATGAGTTGGAAAAAGGGTATGTGTGGTTTTATACGCATGGTGACAATCATCTCACACTCATAGACATTTGAATTTTCCAAGGGAGTTGCAAGAAAATGCAAAGCATTTGCATAAGTGACTTAAGAAGAGGAGATTTCTTTAAAAAGTGTTGAGAGCATGGCATACCACAATTGAAGAGGGGGTGAATAACCATAATAAACATGGGATTGGTAGGAATGGGATGGAGAATCGAGCAAAAAGAGAGGACCCTATGAGCCAAGAGAGCCAAGGAGAGTCCCCCAGTAGCTCCATACTCACATCTTGCACCATTAACCAAAGCATTGTGGGTCAAATTCCATCAATTTTCTATGGAGAATCGCATAGTTTTGATGTCTTAAAAGATGATGATAATAACATAGATCTACTTGTTAAACATTATGAGATGATTCTTGAAATTAATTTATGCAACTCTAAAGTCAATGAATACTTTGACGAGATTTGTGCTAAAACATTGCCAGGAAAAATCATGATGAAAATAAACCCTCACTTCTTAATGATGAGACGAAGATGATGTCATAGATGCTTTTGTGAATTCTCTTGCACTAGGAGAAGATTTTTGTGATGCTCATGATGTTGAAATGGAAACTAATCAAAATAAAGTTCTTCTTGATGAAATGTCCAAACATGAGAAACAAATTGTGATGTGTGTACGAGGCAACCTATTTTACAAACTGAGGGTATGCTAAATGATTGTTTGCTTGAGGCAATGATGTGTGATGGGATATGTGTATTTATCCACACAAGTGTGCCTATGAAAAGCATGATGGGGCATGCATGCTTATTCATGCTAGGAAAGGTGATGATGTTGTGATTCTGGGTAGACTTATGGTTTTTTTTTTGCATGAAGATGCAAAGATCTTGTGGCCTTTTCTCATTGTAAGCCTAGAAGGAGATCATGTTTGGTGTCTTGAAGTCCAAATTTCATGAAGAAACGAAGTTTCTCTTTGCACAAATAACATGGAGCTAATGTTTTTTGGATGTCAATGTTTTTTAAAGCATATCTTTACAAATTGAACCCAAAGAACAAAATGTTTTTGACAAAGTAGGTGTCAAAGAAAAGCAGCTTTTATTGATAAATTTTGATCCTTGTTTGCAAAACAATGAACCTTATTTTTAAGTGATTGGCTCAAAGATGGAATCTACTCAATGGAGTGGGTATTTTCTCATTACTTTATGGTTATACAAGTTTGTTTTGCATGAGCTCTCGTGGATGTTGATTTACTTGATGGGTTCCCAGCCCTAGTATGTTGCCAAAAAATGGTGCACTTATATTCACATTTTATGGTGAGAAGGCACACTATACCCAGTTTGGTGATTGAATGCAATGTATAGCTTTAGGAAGTGTATTTGTGAATCTTGGATTAAGTTTCAAGCATTGTACTTTACATTTTCTAAATGATTTGGGGGGGAAAGGTGGTGCCTTATGGTCTATCATTGTGTATATGTGTACCTTGAAGTAGACTCCAAGCAGTGCAGTTTTCATCATGGTATTCTATGAGCACTAAGTTTTTGGATCAAGGCTATTGTGGGATCTGAGTCGGATTTTTGTACCAAAAATCTTACCACCAGACTGTGCCAGGTGTTGAATTGTAAATGTGCACTATTCCCTTGGCTAGCATTCAGGTTGAGGAAAATTAAAGGGTTGCCTAGGAGGAGGCACCAAAGGGCATGGAAAGCTATAAATAAGTCTTTTATATTGTAATCTCAAGAATCAATATAAATGAGTAAAGGTTGTCGCATTTTGTGCCTCTCTATCTCCTCTCTCTCTCTCTCTTGTCATCTTTCTCATGGCCTCTCTCTAACCGTCTCTCTAATCACCATCTCTCTCTCTTGCGTATGGGCAAAGGGGCCTAACACCAAATGTTTAAAAAATCATATAGGGGTGGAAGCACATTAACATGTCATGCTTTTTGTGCTAGTTAGCATGAGCCAACAATCATACCTTGTAATCATAAGGCAAGTGATTCCCTTCAAGTGTGTGGGCCTCTATCATGAACTGTAAAAACACATTTCAAAGATTGGACCCAAGTTCAAATGAGCTTGAAAATTTACATTGAGACCTTACTTCCAAGTAGTGATGGAGTCATGATGCATGAAGAGAAGCATGGCGGAGGGACCACTGACATGATAGAGGGGGGGGGAGGCAATTGGGAGCTACAAGTTGTCCCTCAATCACAGCTCACCAGATTGCCCAAGTGGAGAATAGCTTGACACAACATCCATTCACCCCCAACAATGACTCTCTTGACACTCCACGGAGAAGGAAATCAAGGAAAAAATATTTTCCTACTTCTCCTCTAGCTTTCAAAAGGGTGAACTTTTCTGAATCCCAAGGATCCTCAATGACAAAGAACATGCATGAAGAGAAGGGAAAGAATGACTCAGGTACTCTCTCTCTCTCTCTCTCTCCCCCTCTCTCTCTCTCTCCCACCAAATGACACTAACTACTTATCACATTACACTAGGCCTGTGTGTGTGTCAACTGAGCAATTATGGTTCAAGCTTGTGCATGAATTACTTGAAAGATCTTTTCTAGTGGTGTTACTTAAAGAAGCTCTTGAAGGTATTGATTGTTTCTCTATGTTTGGCTATCTCACGGATACATGAATTGTGAGACATATATTACTTCCCAATACATAGAAAATTTACACTTTTCCATGGATAGTGTTGCATTGTAATATCTTGTGACACTGGGGGTGTGCAGGCCAATGGAAAGCTCCCAAGATTACCATTCTAGTGCACGAGAAATTTTGTATTGCAGAAAATGATTTTATTGTTGTTCAAGGCCTCTTCATGTATGGTTTCAATCCCAAAGTAGTGAAGTAGGACAAAATCACAGATATGGAGTGGTTTAGTGTATTGAGAGAGCCGAAGGATCGCAACAAATATTTGAGTAAATAAAATTCTATACATAGCTATATATTTTACCGGGTGATGCAGTTGCACTACAGGTTGTACCAAAAGGCCCTAACCAACGTGAAGATCAACTCTCAAGCATACTACAAGCCCCATGCCAAAAAATGAATGCCCATCTGTTCATGTCAAAACACCGATGAGGGTTCAACAAAAATGAAGGAAGAGTACTCGGATTGAGTAGCCACAAATATTGCCAAAGCTACCAAGGTGACACCCCTTGTAATAGGACTAATTTTTGAAGTGCTTAAGTCAAAAAGAATGTAGTAGGCCATTTCTTTCATTTATTAGCACGATTTGAAATATTGTTGAATAGTCTATTAGATAGAGCCTATATGAATGAGTTTAAGATATTAAGAGAGAAAATATAGTCTCTTATTTTTAAATAATACACTAAAGACATATTTGATAAAGATTAATGAATAGCATATAGTCTACTGTCTATGAACAGCATAATAAAAACATAGTTAAAATTGATATTTATATTAATATTAATATTTTATTTTTATGTGTTCTAAATTAAAATACATGGATAGGTTTAAAATAAGTTAAAAAAGTAGTGGAGACATAAAAATAGGGGTTTTATAAGACACAATTTAAAAGGTGCGTTTTCAGCCAAAAAAAGATGTTTTTCGCAATTATGTCCACTCAACCCTGTATACTAGCATGTTCCCGCCGTTTTGAGTACCTGGAAGCCTATATTCTCAGTTTGTATGACAAAGTTATGACAAACACAAATTGTCAGTAGCAGCAGGGCAACCTACAAGCAACAACAGCTTAGCTTACAAACAAATATACACAGACGATGCAGAAACCAATGTGTGAAACACGATCTGTGCAAGGTGTCATGATATTGGGATTGTGATCATGTTGCGTGTCCGATTATGATGGTTGTTGCCATCAAGAGATTGAGATCGAGTGTGTGATTGTGATTGAGATTGAGATTGTGCACAAGATTGAGATTGAAATTGAGATTGTGATTGAGATTGAGATTGAGATAGCTCGGGGGTGATCGAGAGATTATGAAACGAGATATGCTCCTCTTGTAATGACTATCTTACATCCATAAAGATTCTTTATTTCATCTATTTATGTTGTGTTCTCTGTATTTCTCATTGTCAATGTATTTCACTCTCTCGTATTGCGTTACACCCCTTTCTCACCAGAACATTCATCAAGGGACAAAAAGCATGTCATATTTTGTCCTTGAGGATTGGGAGCAAATAAAGGTTTTTGGTGATCATCTTACAAAACAATTGCAGGATGCTATACGACATCTCGTCAACCCAACACAGAAGCTCAAAGTTGCAAGGGTTTTGAAAGCAATAAATTCTAGGGTTATCCCAGTTGTGGTTGCTATGAGGCAGAAGCTTCATGATGCTCAAAATGAATTGCAAAGTTTATTACAGATCCACCGTGTGGTGTAAAGAGGAAAATAGAGCTCAAAGTGAAGAGAGAGACACTTAAAGAGACATTGGATCGTTTGAGGTTTCCTTACAGTGAGGACACCCCCATTGATGTTGAAATTGACATAACTTGTCATCGTATAAGTGTTCGTGACTTTTGTGCTTGCACCGTATGTTTGGAATATGTACACAACTATCCTATGAACTTACCATGCTTCTCTTTGTTGGCATGCAGATACAATGCTCCTAGTTGCTAGAAAAGTGAAAACTAGGCCAAAAAAACAAGATTTCAACCATGGATGAAACTTGACCCGTAGGTGCATGGAAACAAATAGATGGGTGTCAATCATCTACTTGACCTTCTAGAGACAATCACTACCAGGGAAAATCAACTCAAACCACACTAAGTATTCACAACTGCTACCTTACCTATGATGGCTATGCTCTTCAAAACACGACCTAACATTGTCCAATTGTCATAAAACTCAAGGAGTAATCTCTATACACCTAGATGACAATACCCTGAAGTCTCTAGCCCAAATTACTACTTGCAAGCACTTGGTGCAAAAATTGTGTATAAAAACAGGCCAAAAATTACAAGTCATAGATTCTCAATGTGCTTAGGCCTAAAGTGTAGTTCAGCTTTCCATTAACGCAATCACATCTAGAAATCAGAAAATGGATGCACGGTTAGAGAGAAAACTCCCTTCAAAGCTCGTAGGAGAGCTCTTCACAAAGAGATCGAAATCGTGCAAGCTTGGCGTTGAAGTGTAGCTCTCATCGTTGCTAATGCAAATGTGTAGTTTCCTTTGTAATGTAGCTTTTATAATGCGCATAGAGAGTAGAAGAATACCTCACTCACTCTCTTGCACAGTATACACAGTCACAAAACCATTAGTTGAGCGTAAAAGATGATTAATTTGGAATTTGTCCTTAGGGTTACAAAATTTGTCTTTTATACCTCAACTTTGGAGGTTCTAACTTATCAAAATTAATGGCCTCCTACTTTCTACCATCGGTTCAACTAATGCACACATTTAATATATTACAATCTGAAAACTGGATTGAGTCCCAAAAATAATTACAATGGACTTTGTCAAATTAAATGATACAAAATGATCTTTCGAGTGTTTAGCCATCAATACTCCCTCCTTCCACGTTTATGTCATTCCTGACTGATGGGTCTTTGTGTTTGTTGGGTCTTTAGGCCGATCCCTTGCGCAATAGAATCCTAGTGGATTCAACCGCTTTAAATATGACTCATATCTTATGTTGTCAATGCTCACCATTAGGTAAAAATCCTTGCTATCATAAGTGAAGAATGCTTCGTAAAATACTTATTCAAAAGCATGCATGTGGTAAATTTGCAAGAACATTAACCTCTGATAGAGCAGAGGTAACACCTCTGAGAATGGCTTCTTTGACAGATCTTAGCTCATTTTGCTGATGGTGTTGCCCGTTATCAATAGACTTGAGTCTATGGATTTGGACGGCGTGAACACTTCAAGGCAAGCTAAGAGGGTTTTGCATATGTTTTTGATCGTCACACACATCTTGGGTTGCATTTATATGCCCGTACCAGAAAACATATACGTATAAAACTTAATTATATGCTAAAATCCCAAATAATCATCAAATAGTCCTATTTTATATTTTTGATCGAAATATAAAATTGTCTATATAAAGACAGTCACCTGTTTTGATCAAAACCAACAACTGCAATTCGAGGGCCATTGGGGACAGCTAGAGACTATTGAGGTATACTTTTAAACTTGTTTTTGTGTGTTGTGCCAGAGTCATATGTTTAGTATTTTTTCTCTCACCACAAACTTGGCTTGCAGGTTATAGTCCACTTCATGGCGTGTAGCCATCTTGCTCACTCCAGACGTGAGTAGAATCTAGTCACTTTTCTCATGCTTTGCAGCCACTTTGCTCATTGTAGGAAAGGGTTTTAGGACAAAATTTGATTCTTACTCGTGTGGTACAGTAGTATATCTCTCACCACAAAGCTGAGCTAGAATTTAGTGGTTTACTTATGGAGTGGAGTAGGCATGATACTACACCTCTCACTTCAGAGTGACCTATAGGTTTATCAATTTTAGATCATCTCAAATCATTGTTTGTACCACGTAGAAATGCAAGAGTTTTTCTCATCAAACAAACAATGGAGAGATGCATATTTTATGCCCTCTTCATCTCGGTGTGACACACTATACTCATATGCTTCAAACTCCAAAGACACGTCATTGTTCATCACTAGATGACTTGTTGTTTTCTTGGATGTAGATACATACGATATTCGGCTTGTATCTGAGATTGTTAAGTTGTCCATTGATGGTTGTATTGTGAGTTCCACACACTTCATCACGGATCTGATTAAGTCACATCGTCATTCTTACTACATAGAAATATGAGTGTTATGTTTGTCTACATAAGAGTGGCGAGATGCATACATATGTTCTCTTAATCTTAGCATGACACGCCATGATCCGTAGATACGCCACTTATCACTAGATGACTTGGTATTTTCTTGGATGTAAATACGTATGATGTTTGACCACTATATGAGATTGTTAAACTACCCGCTAATGGTTGTGTTGTGCATTACACGAACTTCATCAGGGATAAGATTGATTAAACTATCAATTAGCATTACAACAATGTCCAAGGCTTGTGTTGAGCGTACCTCACAGAAGCTGGATTGTTCACATGTACACTCCGATCATTTACATGTATTATGTAACGCACAAACAGGGTACAGTTCTTGTGACAAGCGTCCCTTATACTCTTGGCCTTTTCAACTCTCTCCATCTCTTTTTTTGTGTGCTCTCCTCTCTATTGTATGATTGCAATTTATGGATTAAAGTCATGAAATGATTTTGATAGTTTATCCTCTCCTCTAACAACGCTTATGTTTTAAAATTATATCTTGCAAATATGACGGATAATAAGATGACAAAACATTAACAAACATTTACCTTCAAAGTGATAGTATGTCGATTCCATCACATGTTAAAGCCTGAGCCTATTGTTTCCTAAACCACTCTGCTCCGGAGCATTATTATGAGTTCATAGAGGCCTTAGAGAAGTCTGTATTTGAGAAAATCTATCTTGTATCTATGCCCGCTGCTTTTGACCTATCTCTAACGACTTCAGCTTCATTATTGAACATTGTCAAGCAATCTATTGGACATCTCACAAAGATTTTTTAGGATTTAAAAAATCCTAAAATCATTACTTTGCTAGGCATAGCTACTTGCATACAACTTATGCAACATTTCTAGACTGAGCTCAAGAGCAAGGAGAAGGTGAAAAGAGAAGCAAAGCGCATGAGAGTGGAAGCCGTCTTTTTTTATGCTACTATAGAGCCACGAGATATCATTTGAATAGAGTCTACTGCTAGTGCCACTCTCACTCTCAATGTCTCTTTTCCCCCCTGTATTGTACCTTTTACCATAAACTGCAATCTTCAACATACATGCTCCACACCTGGGAGAAGGGAGATGGGCACACATGAAGCATGTAGGTGTCACACATGCTGCATTTTAAGATCCATGTTTGGAATGAAGATCTTCAAAGTCCACTTGCATGGACCCAAAGTGGATTAGCAGTTTAAAGATGAAGCCATCGTTTTGGACATCACTCATCCAACATTATTTTTTCACTTGCCATGGTCCGCTACATAGAGCGTCCAATGCTCATTTCATGTTTTTGGAATGGTGTCCATATAGAGCAATGGATAAAAGAGTGCAATGGAGATGGCAATCAACCTGCCATTTTCAATTATGTGACCACTGAAGGAACAATAGAGATATTTAAAAATAGCATTTTGCAAATAATAAAAGCTCTTTTTTAGACCCTAAAGCATCTACATGCGCACAGACTATCTCCACAATGACCTTCACTCCCGCAACATGGTGCTTCATTTTGGAAAGTAGGGGGTGGGTCTATGCAGGCATTGTGGATTGGGGGTTATATACAAAGACAAAAACAATGACATGCTTTCCTCCTCTCCGTGACTTGCAAATACAAACTAGAAAGCAAACCAAGAGAGATTTTTCATGGGGCCCCCCAAAAGGCATACCTACTAATCCCCCTCCATGGAATAGAGCCATGGATATCTTCTCCATGTGTCATAATTATAAATGACTCTTGAAGTACATGTTTGTGCCACAAGAGCAAAATAAAAGGGAATTTCAAAGAAAATACCTATCCACCTTGAGAGTTGCAAGCAAAACAATCATCAACGTGACCTAGCACTTTTGACCTTTATCTCTGTCTAAATGGTGTCCATAGAGTGGGATATGACATTGTAATGGTTTTTGGTCTATGACCAACTAATGAGTAGAGTGATGATTTGATTATTGTTCTCTTTAGCTGCACTTGTAAATTATATAATTGATGAAGTATCTTGTCTCTTTCCAACGACATGGTGATAGATATTTTCTCTCTTTGTTGCATCATGATTAAGTTATCTTGTATTTTTCTTTCAAGATTTAAAAGTGATGACTTGTTAACTTCATGATAAGTCCTTATTATTATGAAATATTTTCTTGATTTGTAGATATGGAAGAACTTAACCACGCTGAAGCACATGCCATCTGAAAAAAGAAGAGAGAGCATTGTGACCGAGTGAAAGACCTCGAAGCTATTGCTAGAATCAAAGGGGACGAGTCCAAGTTTCAAGGTGAGCCTCTCAAGATTAAGGAGTGCAGGAAGCTGTCCAAACCACTTTGTGCGCCAGAAACTATTTTGAATCAGTGGTAATGCAAAGGAATCATCTTCCATAAAGCTATCAAATTTGCAGCACAAAGGGGTCGCACAAGTATTTCTACGAAGAATCATATAATGAGAGAGAGCTATGCGACACAATAACCAAATGGCACTCTACTTTATACAACAGTGATGTTTACAAAATCTCTGGGAGGCATGTAGATTGGCCAGAGCGCCCCAAGAATTTTGGCGTCGCCGGATTGCGGAGAAAGTGGAAGCAAGTCACACCAATAATCCAATGCCTACACGCAAATATTCCATAGTTCTCCTACCCAAATAATCAGAGATGCTTGTTGGATTAGCAATTTAAGGGCAATATCTAGGAAGCCAAGGAGAGACACTTGACATTTTTGTGGCAGAATCCTTGATCTTGAGATAGAGCTATTAGAGGCCCAAGCCAAGCTACAACAATATGTATCACTATAGAGAGTATTGCCAAAACATGTTGGTCCTTCACAACAAGGACTTGCAGACCCATCTCTCGCACCTGAAAGTACTGAGTTCAACATAGATGAACTACTCAATGAGCTGACTCAATCTTTGGCTTGAGAACTTTCAATTTACCCCTATCTATTTTGATTTGAAGAAAATGCAAAATGCTACAGTTTTTGTAATCACACCTCGCCATTGATTCCCTCAATTGTCCATTTGTATTCTCGATAAATCAAATTGTATTGTATTTAACTGTAATTATGATTCTTATTGCAAAAGTAGCTTGAGAGAGAGAGAGAGAGAGAGAGAGAGAGAGAGAGAGAGAGAGGCACACACACACACACACACACACACACACACACACACACACAGAGGTGAACATCAAGTAGTGTAGTATGGCCCTTAAATGAACCTTTACTAGCTTTAGTTGAGCTATGATTTGTTGCTGCTGATGTTGAAGCATGTACATGAAGAAAAGTTGACTGGGGAGTGTGATCATTTACTTGCGTCGGCACATGCTCTATCCTCTTATTGGAAGAGACATTTCAACATCCATTGCAACTTGTTTTGTAATAGCACTTATCTTTTAAGCTCCAAGAATTTGGTCTTCTATGCTAGCATACTTTGGCAATCTAGCATGAATATCTCTTGGCAAAGCCGTACACTCGTACACATTACAATAGACTTTAAACAAATGCTCTTTGATTTTGATCGCATTACCATTGAAGTCATGGACACATGTCTTTCATTTCAATCGAGATGTGTATTCTTTCTGGCATGCAACTCATGGACTCCACTCATGTCGTTTCACCATGGTGACATATAAATTTAATATACTAGAATCAACAAATCCAATTGTTAATTTCGAGGTAAAATAATTCAAAGCAGCAAAACTTCACAAGCAATGCAATATCAATCAATATATTGATTATAATCTGTTCACATTATCAATTAGACTCACGCTTCATTATCAATTCAAGATAAACAATGATATTCTTATCGTTTTTCATGTATAAACTCATGTTAATCAAATAATAATTTCAAGCACTAAATCACTTCAAATAAAACATTTCATTCACAATGCTCACATTGCACCATATCCATTCATCTAAACTGAAATCTTTTGGCTTTCACAAATTACGATAATAGATAATCTTAATCATTTATTTAAAACAATACAAATAAATCCCATCATCGCGTTGCACATTATCGATTTATCTAAAGTGCAAGCTTACGTCTTTAACACATTATGATAACCGACAATATTAATCAAATCTTGCAATTGATTCTTATTGTAACATGAGGAATAATTGCAAACCTTGACAATTGTCATATCTATCTCAGTGCAAACATGAAGTTCTCATTCTCTATGGTAGGTCTTTAAGAGCTTGTCTATCTAGAGTTGTTGCACATTGGAAAGGGGCAACAAACGCAGTACACTCCAAGATTACCTCTATAGCACAGGAAAAAATCCACACCCCTAACCACACAGAATCACACACACATGCACACATTTTTTCAGCCTCCTATGCACCGGCTCTCCTTCAAGCATCAGCTATACACCCTTAATTGATCCAACAACACACCATCAATTCTGGTTGTACCCAATAATACATACAACTCCCAAATTGGCAATCTCACATACCATCGACTCACGCTATCACTCTCTCCTCTCTCTCTCTCTCTCTCTCTCTCTCTCTCTCTCTCCACACACACACACACACCCGTGTGGTCGGGAGCCAACACTAGCACGGACTAGCACAAGACAAGACGAATGCACAAAATGATCTCAATCGAGCAATCACCATAAATGAAAGAAAAACCATGCATTAAAATACATATGCGAGTACAATGATGGCATTAACTGCCACGAAAATTCCTGCTTTTTTGTTATCGTCAGCTCTCTTGCTTTGCACCACCCTCCAATGGTGGCCCCCATACCTCTTCAACTACTCCCCATGCAGCCCTTAAAAGCCTTGGCCCACCTTGTTGAAGGTGGTCCTTTCTCCTCCGACTTTTGGCGGCCACTTCTCGTTGTAGCTTTTGGCCCCGACTAACTTCTCCCCTCCTTATGCGCTCCCTTTTGTTTTATGTAGGGTTGCTCCTTTCACAACATCCACCCCTTGATGCGACACTGCTCCAATCTCCCATAGCATAGAGACAGAAAACTTAATACAGTAGCATTTTTACCCTATTTTTGGATACTCTTTAGTAGCATTTTATTCTGTAGCTTTCAAAATTTACATCATCGCCTCTATATTCCCTCTTTGCCTTGCCAAGAGAACCACCCCTTCTGCAGCTTTGTCGGGCCTCCCTCTTCAATTGGTGCTCAGTACATGAGCCCTCAAACGGCCCTTCACCACCTCATGCTCACGGCCTCCAACCATAGCCGTTCGCTCCAGTGGCTGCCTCCAATCCCCATCAACTCTCGACCTCCACCTCTTTGGCCGGCCAGTCCTCGTCCCCGGCTCTTTAACTCTCTGTAGCAGGCTCCCTCTCTCGCCCGCCTCTTGCAGCCCTTGGCTCCTGCAGATGGCGCAACCCTTCAACCCCTCCCCGTAACGGGCTGCCTCCCTTGCAGCTTGCGACACCCCCTTTGGTCGCCCCGCCTACTGCAGTCCAGCCCCCTTTCTCCACACTTCGTGTTCTCAATGGTGGCCTCCACTCTTGCCTTATGCAGCTAGCCCCCGCCACCAGATGGTGCCTTGCCTCTCGCATGCCTGGCAAATGTCAGCCCTTTCGATGCTCGGCCTCCCTGCTTGCTATATTGTCCTGCCCATTTTTTGCATGGCGACTAGACTACCAAAAAAGTCTTTTTTTTTGTTTTAAATTCCTCTCAAGTTGGGCCCTTTTCCCAGGAGAGAATGCTCGGCACGACTGTTGCGAGCTCCCCATACCTTAGCACAGGGATCTAGGCTCTTGTGCCAAGGGCACCATGGTCGCAAGTAAATATAAACCGCTCCACAAAGTAGATCCTCTGATGCCAAGATCTCCACTGGGTGAGGTGACAATCGCCATGAACGCTTTTGACTTCAAGCTCAATGAGACATTCAACATCCTCCAAGACATTGAGCTCGACCTTCATCCTGGCACAGCTTCCTCCCTAGAATTTTGAATGACAAGCCAAAAAACCTGAGCTGTAAAGCACGGCCGACGCTACAAAAAAAGATAGCAATCACCGAGCTTAAAGCATCCCGATAAGTAGAGCTCCAAAACCCATTATCAACATGTAAATTGCCACATTTGACATACATATCCCCACCATACTTGCTCCAATATGGAGATAAATCATGTTGAAGTTCGATATCGCCTAATGTCGTGCACCTACTCTGCTGGCTACTCGTGTGTTGACACAAATTCTTCGTTGAGCATTCATGCTCAACCGTTGCATTATTTAGGTAAAATAGTACTCCACAATAAGATAACTCCAATATATATAGGTATGAGATAGGCTAGATAAAAATAGATAGAGAGAAAGGTTCATCTGTGGTAGAATCCTCCAGGGTCAAATGGAAAGCCGTAAGCTTTCCCAAGCATGATTGCCACTCCTCCTGGATCAAATTGGCGGTACTGAGCATCACCATCCGTCTATACTACATGCATTTCCCACCCTTCCTTTGCACCTACAAGCCCAAAAACCAACCTCTCGTACAACTTCACATAGCAATGATCTTCAACAACTTATCCATACGCCCGCTTCATATAAAAAGTAAGCCTGTAAACCAACTTGTGAAGCATTTGCACCATACATCATTATCCTCTCACCTGCTAGAGAGCCTGGCATAGCATAATCTTCTCCCATAAAAATTTTGCAATCGGTACACATCAACAACACTCCACAAAACTTTGGCAGCGTGTCTCTAATGGTGCTTCTTCTTGGACAAGCAAGCTTACCTGCTTCTCAAGCATACCCTCTATTGTAGGTCCGTCGAATGGCATACACCTCATACTTGACTCACCATGCAAGTCTGTGTCCACCATAGCCTTTAATGCTTCGTCTTCAAGCACTTCACGCGAGAGCAAATCAGATTGCTCGACACCTTTGCCTGCTCTTCAAGGAATTTTTCTACGACCATATGATCTTCTAAGTGAGAAAGAAAGCCATTATTTATTACCTCATTCTCTAGTATGTTGACATTGTCAAACACCTTCTGGAATGCAGTACCGCTCTTCAACACAATTGGTAGGGCAAGGTTGCCCAACCCCCTGGCTAGCTTCTTCCTACACAGCTTCAACCATCACTTTGCCAACGTCTTCAAACAAGTTTCCTGTGAGCTATGATCCATAGCTTCATTTGATTCTTCATGCATACTTCCACTAGGACCGCATCCTTGCTAGGGCTAGCATACGCTTGTACAGCAACTGGAGATACAAATTGAAACGAATGACCAGAATGGCTTACCAATCACAAAGCAACTCCCTCTTTGACGCTTGAACTTTCTTTTGGCACATGATGAAGCAGTGTTGTCAATCTATACACATAACTTGAAGGCTTCACAAAGCCCATCTCCAGCTTCCTCTTTGCTTTCCTACTTTTTACCTTCACCAAGAAAACCATTTGCGTATAGTCCTCTGCAGCACCAAACTCGACCTTCTCCTTGATTTGCGGATGCAAGCAGGGTAGAAACTACTCTCGCTTGAAACGATCTCCATTTTTCACACATGTAACAATAGCTAGTCTTTCCCAAATAGACTCTAATTTATCAAAAAACAAAGCAAAAATCTTCACTTACATCCTGCTTCAGCTTGCTCATTTGCTCATCCAAGTCCGATGGAGAAACCCGCTTTTGAAAAGCTTCAACAAACTGCTTGCAAATCTTGTTTAGCGACTATCGATCTACAACCTTCAATCCTTTAAACCAAGATTCGGCTCCTCCTCATATAACCAATGGTAATGCCTTCAATTTGGCTTCATCTCCATAAATTCTCAACTGCAACAAGTATAGCTCTAGATCAGAAAACCAATCTGCAGTCTCCTCTTCTCCAGCAAGCACCAATTCGATATCAAGCATCATCTTCAGGCTTTAAAACTTCACCGAGGAGCAATCACTAGATCCTTAGTGGAGGCACCACTGATCGAAAGGGGGAACAAAGCCAACACACTCCAAGCTTGCCTCTCTATAACCCAGGATAAATTACACACTCCTAACCACACAGAATTACACACACATGCACACTTTCTTCCAACCTCCAATGCACTGGCTCGCCTTCAAGCATCAGTTGTACACACCAACCACGAACACTTCATCCCTTAATTGACCCGACAACACAACATCAACTCTGGTTGTACCCGATAATACACACAAATCCCAAATCAGCAATCTCACATACCATTGACTCAGGCTATCACTCTCTCTCTCTCTCTCTCTCTCTCTCTCTCTCTCTCTCTCTCTCTCTCTCTCTCTCTCTCTCTCTCTCTCTCTCTCTCTCTCTCTCTCTCTCTCTCTCTCTCTCTCTCTCTTTGCACACACACATACCCGTGTGGTCCGGAGCCGAAGCTACCACGGACTAGCACAAGGCAAGACGAAGGAACAAAATGATCCGAGTTGAACAGTCACCATAAACCAAAGAAAAACCATGTAACAAAACACATATGCAGGTACAATGATGGCATTAATGGCCACAAAAAAATTTGCTTTTTGGTTATTGGCCACCCTCATTGGCGTCTCTCTTGCTCTGCTGCCAATGGCGCCTCCGTTGCCTCTTTAACTGCTCCCCATGTAGCCCTCCAAAGCCTTGGCCCACAAAGCGGTCCTTTCTCCTCGACTTTTGGTAGCCACTTCTCGTCGTAGCTTTAGGCCCCAACTAACTTCTCCCCTCCTTATGCGCTCCCTTTTTTTTTCTGTAGCGTTACTCCTTTCATGTCGTCCACCCCTTGCTGCGACACTGCTCCAATCTCCCATAGCATAGAGACAGAAAAATTAATACAGTAGCGATTTTACCCTACTTTTGGATACCCTTTAGTAGCATTTTATACTGTAGCTTTCCAAATTTTCCTCATCCTCTCTATGTTCTCTCATTGCCTTGCGAATAGAACCTCCCCTTTTGCAGGTTTGTCGGGCCTCCATTTCAATTGGTGCTTATAAGGGAAGTATGTGCCACTTCCCCCAACTTGCCAGCCCCGTTTTCATGTGATTACTTGCGTCCCTTGTATTCGGCACTTTCTTATGATATTGATCATTCGTTCGCGTCCCTCACTCTCGTGTCCCTCTTGCGTTCAGTTTTCAAGCTGCGTTCTTGTGTATGCGTTTGCTTGCCTGCAGGTCCTGTTTACATCGCAGGTGAGCCGGCGCGGCCCCTTTTCCGCGACGCCCCGAACGAGGGCGTCACACTTGGTATCAGAGCTTCGGCTCGAGTCCCCACCGACCCGACGTCGGACCGTGGCCCGTGGTGGTCACCACATTTTCGACCCATCCGCCTCGTTTTTCCACGTTTTCTCCACGTTCTCGGCTCGTGTTGCCCCGTTTCACCACGTCCCTTGTGTGATTGCCCCGTTTTGCCCCGTTTCTTGCGTTTTCCCCATGTTCCTCACAGTTTTTTACTGTTTTGCCTCGTTTGACCCGCGTTTCGCCCCGTTTTCACCGCGTTCTCCGCATTCTTGGCCTGTTTTGCCCCGTTTTGACGCGTTTCTCCATGTTCCCCATCGTTTTTCAATGTTTTACCTTGTTTTGCCCCATCTTACACCGTTTGGAACCGATTTTCATCGTTTTTGAGCCGTTTTTCACAGTTTTCGTCGTTTTGGACCCCGTTTTGCGTTGTTTCATAGTTTTTCAGCATTTTCAAGCCGTTTCTCGCAGTTTTTTCAGTTTTTGACATTTTTGAGTTTTTCTTTGCGGCTTCGGCCACAAAAGTACAGAAATGGCTGGAGATCAAGAATATGATGATGTATACAGAACCGAACTTGATCTGAATAAGAAGGAGAAGAAGAAGAAGGAAACGAAGACACGACAAGATGCCCAAGACACAATAGAAAGGAGACTGGAGGCCCGCATCATGGCCTCCGTGGAACAACAGATCAACTTGATGTCGGCTAACCTGGGCGACTTGATTCAAACACAGCTAGGCCAACGATACGAAGACCGACCAGGCACCAGTAATGTCAACACTCGGTGTAACACACAAAGACGACCGTGACCCGAAGACGAAGATTATCAGGATGATCAAAGTGAAAGATGCTACTACAGCCCTGACAGACATCTAGAAGATGAAAACAGACTGGGAAAATTCAAACCCAATCCGCCAGAGAAATACAAAGGCCACCGCACCTCACTGGAACTCAACAAGTGGTTCAGCGAGGTAGAAGACTACATGCAGTGGAACAACATAGGCAGACGCAGATGGGTGCAAGTGGCCAAAACCTTTCTGGCTGACGACGCCTATGTATGGTTCCTCACTGAATAGCAATCAAAATGCTCGGAGGACTGGAAGGACCTACAAAGAGACATGATCAGTTACTTTATCCCAGAGAATGAGGGCAACAAAGTCAGAGACTCGTGGCGCGAATCTGCGCCAAGACGGCCACATATCAGACTACGTTGTCAAGTACTCCCGACTGATGCTTCAACTCCCACTAATGCACACAGCAAACAGGCTACATGGATTACAGTACGGCCTTAAGCCCTGGGCCCGTCAAGAGGTCGAAAAGCAGAATCCCAACACCTGGGAAGTGGCCGCCAATATGGCAGAAAAGCTACGCGACAGAAACCCCACACCAGGTTTGCCTCCAAATAACCCTCGCCCCAACAATTTTGCCCCCAACAAATGGCCTAACCCACCCACCGGGCAAGGCCGCGGATTTGTACACAATAACAGAAGCAATGTTACCCGCCCACCACCACCCAATTCCAACCCGAGATTAGGACGTGGAAATGGCGCCTTAGTCCCACGCAGCGCTTTTGCGAGCAACTCTTACAACCCCACACCCAACAGTTTTGCCTCCAATACTTACAACGGTAATAATAACAAACCGCACCCTAATCGCGTCTAGTGCAGTGACTGCAGGATTGCTCATGGCCCCAACTACGCATGTGTCCGCAAGAGAAATCAAGCATCCTCATCATCGAGCAGGGTCAACACCCTTCAAATAGACGAACCACCCTCCCCACCCAAAATAAGAGTCGAAGAACTCGCTAGCCCTGTTGTCGACCAACAACCCCGGATTGGAGCGGTATCCCTCCACCCTCAATGCATGGCAGCAGCGATAACGGACATCCAGAACCTGTATTTCCAGGCAACAATTGGCTCCCAGCCACAATGGATCATGGTAGACTCAGGCGCTACACACAATTTTCTATCCCCGCAGTGCGCCGCTCGCCTGGGCCTACGCCTCACCACTGTCAATGAAACTACAGTCAAGTTTGCCCAAGGAAAGGATAGCAATGTAAAGGAAGCCCGTCAAGTCAGGATCGAGATGGGTGAATTCACATGTCGCCTTGACTTCATAGTGGTCCCAATGGACGACTTTGAGGCAATCATTGGTCTGTCCTTCAACGACAAGTACCTCATTGAACTCCTAGGCATGAACGTGGACCAATTACTCCTGAATAATCAAGCCAAAGCAGTGGCAGTACAAGGCACCAGACTCACAACAAAGCAAGCTTTCACCCGCCAGGCGCATCTTCAAACCAACCCCCCTCCCATCAACCGCCAAGACCCAGCTCAGTTAGCAGCGATGAAAGGTAAACAGAAAGTCCTAGAACACTCGTCCCCAAGACTCAATCTCATGAGTGCAAAGCAAGCAGAGTGGGCTCTCAAGAAAGGAGCTCAAGTTCACCTCTACATCATGCAAGCACAAGAGTAGCCCACAGCAACGCTCAACTCCATCACCATTGAGCAGGCCAAAGTAGGTGACCCCTCACTTACCCCCATCCTCAAGAAGTACAAAGATGTCATGCCCCCAGAACTTCCCCCTGACCTAACCCCGCCCCGTCAAATTCAACATGAAATTGATCTCATCCCCGGGAGCACACCCCCGGCGAAGGCCCCCTACCGCATGAACGACACCGAGCTAAAAGAGCTCAAGAAGCAACTCCAGGAATTGGAGGATCAAGGTTTCATCCGGCCCAGTAGCTCTCCTTTTGGGGCCCCAGTCCTGTTTGTCAAGAAGAAAGACGGTTCTATGCGACTATGCATGGATTATCGGGCCCTCGACAAGATAACTATCAAGAACAAGTACCCAGCCCCCCTCATGGAAGATCTTCTAGACAGACTACAGGGTGCACAATACTTCACTCACATCGACCTCCGCTCAGGCTACCACCAAGTCCGCATCGCCTCTAAAGACATCCCGAAGACCGCCTTCCGCACATGCTACGGCTACTGGGAATGGATGGTCCTGGGGTTCGGTCTCACCGGCGGTCCTGGCACTTTCTTCCGAATAATCCATGACAGTTTCCGTGACATGATAGATGATTTTCTCATTACTTACATTGACAATCTACTCATCTACAGCAAGACTTTACAAGAGCACCAGAAGCATGTTGCCGCAGTACTACAACGCCTCCGAGAACACCAGCTGTATGCCAAACTGAAGAAGTATGAGTTTGCGGTCCAGAAAATCGAGTTCCTGGGCTTCATCGTCACTTCAGAAGGTATTATGGTGGACCCCAAGAAAGTCGACTCCGTCATCAAGTGGGCCCCCCCGACATCCATCAAAAAAGTCCGAGAGTTTGTGGGCTTCTGTCAGTACACACGCCACTTCATCCGCGACTTCAACAAGATTGCTGCGCCACTTACAGAGATAACCAAAGGACACAAACCCTTTCAGTGGACCCCTAAAGAAGAAGAAGCCTTTGAGAACCTGAAGATCGCCATGTGTAGTACCCCCGTCCTCCGACTACCCGACTTCACCAAACCATTTGAAGTGCATACAGATGCCTCCGATGGTGCCATTGGTGGAGTCCTCATGCAAGAGCATCAGCCCATCGCCTACGAATCTCACAAGTTCACAGATGTAGAAACAAGATGGACTACACATGAGAAGGAAATGCTCGCTGTCATCCACTGCCTTCAAAAGTGGCGACACTATGTCCAAGACAAACACACAAAGGTCTATACAGACAACATCTCCCTCAAGTACTTTCAGACACAACCCAAAATCACCCCCAAGCAAGCTAGGTGGCAAGACACCCTGGCAGAATATGACATCGACATCATCCACAAACCGGGTACCACCAATGTCATGCCCGACACCCTCAGTCGAATTCCCACCCTCACTCCTATCTCCACCGCAACCAGCACTCTACGCCAATGCATCCTCGACGCTCAAAAAGTTGATCCTACTGTCCTCCGCATGCTCAACGACCACATCTCTGGGAAAGCTGCAGTGGGTCGCTTTGAAGTCAAAGATAACCTCTTCTACGCGCATGGAAAAATCTACATCCCCAATGATCCAGAGCTAAAGAAAGACCTCATGTGGGAGGCTCATGACTGCAAGCTAGCTGGACATGGTGGCCAGAAGAGATCTTATGACAAATTCCATCAACACTACATGTGGCCAAAAATGAAGGACGACGTAATCGACTACGTGTGCACCTGCCCAACCTGTCAACTGGTCAAAGCTCAAAGAGTCAAGCCTGCTGGCCTCCTCCACCCCATGCCAACACCCTCCCGGCCTTGGGACATGGTAAGTATGGACTTCATCATCGACCTCCCCCCCTCCCACGGCCACACTACCATCATGGTGGTCGTCGACTACTTCACCAATGCAAGCTCACTTCATACCTGCAAAGCCTCCCGTTACCTTCATGGTGGCGGAGCTGGGTGCCTACCAAGTCGCCAAACAATTCTTCGCCAAAGTCTTCAAATACCACGACCTTCCCCTAGCCATAGTTTTTGATCGAGACACCTGTTTCCTCAGCGACCTCTGGCGCGAGCTCTTCAAGCTGCTAGGCACCCAGCTCCGCTTCTCCTCCACCTACCACCCAGAAACCGATGGTCAAACTCAAAGAGTCAACCAAGGCATTGAAGACTACATCCGCAGCTACGTCAAGGCAGATCAGAAGGACTGGTCCGAATACATGGACGTCCTGGAATTCCACTACAACAACTCCATCCATAGCAGCACTAGCTACACCCCCTTCGAGCTCTCCACAGGTAAAGAAGTCATCACACCCCTTGCACTGGCAACCGGCGATGTGCATGCCGAGGATCTGGAATGTGAAGAGTTTCTTCAACAATGGCAAACCCGCATGCAAAGGGCAAAGAAGAGTCTCGAGAAAAGCAAGGTACGCATCGCCAAATACGCCAACCAAAAGCGAAGGCCTACCGAACTCTTCCAAGAAGGTGACTTAGTCCTCATCAGCTCCCAAAATATCACCCTCCCTCAAGGCCTCTCCCTGAAGTTCAACCACCGCTACTATGGGCCATACAAAGTGCTCAAGTCCTACAACGACATCACCTACAAGCTGGATCTCCCATCACACATCAACATCCACAACGCCTTCCATGTAAGTCTACTCAAAAGGTTTGTGCCGAATAACACCTATGGTAGAAGCCTCCCCGAATATGTAAAGGATGGCCCGCCACATGAGCCGGAGGCCATCCTAAAGTCGCGCTTTGGGCTTCGGGGACAACTCTTCTATGTCAAATGGCGAAATCGCCCCACGACGGAATGCACTTGGGTCCCTTAAGAAATCATGCTTCGACTCGGAAGACCTCTTGTGCTGCGCTTCTACAACATGCCCACTGAAGAGGAGGACAACCCACTAAATGAAAACCATATAGAGTAGTCCTCCATCCCACTTGTAACTAGCATAACCCTAACTAGCTAGACATTTTTTGGGCAACACTTCACTCCCCCCTTGTACATATCTTCCCCCAAAACCTCGGCATCAACTTTTGTATCGGCACCTCTCCAAACCCCGGCTTGATGTGGGCGTCAAGCTCTCTCAAACCGGGGGTGTATATAAGGGAAGTATGTGCCACTTCCCCCAACTTGCCAGCCCCGTTTTCATGTGATTACTTGAGTCCCTTGTATTCGGCACTTTCTTATGATATTGATCATTCGTTCGCGTCCCTCACTCTCGTGTCCCTCTTGCGTTCAGTTTTCAAGTTGCGTTCTTGTGTATGCGTTTGCTTCCCTGCAGGTCCCGTTTACATCGCAGGTGAGCCGGCACGGCCCCTTTTCCGCGACGCCCCGAACGAGGGCGTCACAGTGCTCAGTACATGAGCCCTCCAATGGCCGTGCACCATGCCCTGGTGGCTCTTCACCACCTCATGCTCACCGCCTCCAACCCATAGCCGTCACCCATCTGTAGGTTCGCTCCAATAGCTGCCTCCAATCCCTATCAACTCTCGATCTCCACCTCTTTGGCCTGCCAGTCCTCGTCCCTGACTCCTTATCTCTTTGTAGCAGGCTGTCTCTCTTGCCCGCCTCTTGTAGCCCTTGGATCCTGCAGATGGCGCAACCCTTCAACCCCTCCCCAAGTAACGGGCTGCCACCCATGCAACTTGTGTCATCCCCTTTGGTCGCCCCGCCTAGTGCAGTCCAACCCCCTTTCTCCACACTCCGTGTTCTTGATGGCGGCCTCCACTATTGCCTTATGCAGCCCCCACCACCAAATGGCGCCTTGCCTCTCGCATGCCTATCAGATGGCATCCCTTTCCATGCTCGGCCTCCCTGCTTGCTATATTCTCCTGCCCGTTTTTTACATGGCGACCAGACTACCATAAAAATCTTTTTTTTTAATAAATTCTTCTCTAGCTGGGCCACTTTCTCACGAGAGAATGCTCGACACGACTGTCACGAGCTCCAGAACGGGGATCTAGGCTCTTGTGCCAAGGCCACCATGGACACAAGTAAATTTAAACCACTCAACAAAGTTGATCCTCTGATGCGGAGATCTCTGTCGAGCGAGGTGACAATCGCCATGGTTGCTTTTGACTTTGAGCTCAATACGACATTCAACATACTCCAAAAGATTTAGCTCCACCTTCATCCTAGCACAACTTCTTCCCAAGAACTTTGAAATGACAAGCCAAAAATTGGAGCTCTAGAGCACGACCGATGCTACAAAAAAAGATAGCAATCACTGAGCTTTAGGTATTTGTAAGCATCCCGACTAGTAGAGATACAAAACCCATCATCAACCTGTAAATTTCTTCATTTTACATACATATCCCCACCATACCTAATAAATATGCAGATAAATCCTGTCGAAGTGTGATATCATAATCTTGCCTAACGTTGTGCACCTGTTGTGGGCTACTCCCTGTGTCGACAAAAAATGGGTGCACCAATGTGTACAATCACAAAGTATGGTAGACATAGCAATCCAAATAAAGATATTTAGTATAAATGTATTTGGACATGAAATTCCAAAATTTAATTCCAATGGCTCTACACAGGACAAATAATTCTACCTATGTTCACTTTGAGGTGAGAAAATATCTGCAAGTCAAAACTAAGGTTCCAAAATTCAAAGGTTGTGTCCAAAGGTCAACCTTAAGGGAATTGGATGCTTTGTGTGTGTACAAAAAGGTCTTTGCAATCCCTACTTGGGAGGGGGGGATCCTTGCATGTAGGAGATGAAAGAGAACGCCACACACACACACACACACAAGCTCCCTTTACACAAAGGGAATGAAGGACACATGTCAGCTCCCTAGGCCAGATGCCCACAAGGTGTACCCATTTCGTATTGGATGGCCTTGGAGGTGGACCAATCAGAATTAGGCTAGAGTAAATCTAAAAACACTTAATAAAAGAACTAGTGAGAATTAAGTCCTTTAGAAGACTATTGGACAGTCTCTCAAGGGGTCCAATGAGCATTCAACAGCCCGATGGCTTGCCTGATTCCTATTGGCCAGGAGGCAAATGGGTCCAATGAGAGTTTAGTTGAATTATTAAATTACTTAAATCTCTCACAAAAGGGGAAAGGGGGACACATGTCAGAAGGCTATCCTTTATGCTGCTTAATCGTCATTGGCTTGACCTGGGGAGGTCCAATGAGGGTAGAACAAGAGCAAATAGCAAGAGGGCTCGCCCAAGAGAGAGAGGGGGCTGATTTTTGAAAGGCATTATCACACACACACTCTCACATAGTCTATGTGAGAAGTAAAGAAGACTATCTTTTCCCAAGCTTTACTGGAGAGCTCATCACCTACTCCAAGCTGGTGAGATAGAAGCCTACATCGACACACTCTTGGCATGTGGATGCAAATCCAACCAAGATCCAAGCTTCAATGCATGCTCATCTCCTCTACCATGCTAATTACTAAGCTAATCTATGCTAATATGAGTGATTATGTGAGGAGATGTACATCTTTCTCGTAAGATACTCTATCTTCCTCTCAATCTACTCTCATACCCTGCTAGCTCTCACCATCTTCGAAGGTGTGTGAGGTCTTGGGTCTGAGACCGAGGATAATTAATATTGTGTTTGCTAAGTGTTTTTCTTAGTGCATGAAGCTTTCATCTTCATTGCACTAACTAGTATTGAAGGAGCACAAAGAATTGTATTGTACAATGTCTCTCTTGATGGGAGAAACCATAATACAAAGCTTTTTGGAGGGGGGACCGGCTCCATGCAAATCCGGTCCTCAACTGTTGTCAATAGCTTAATTTCTCTCTCTTTTGAAAGTATTGTTCATGCTATCTAACTAGGTGTTATGATTTTTGTTGCTCTCTCAACCCAAGCACTCTTGTAATTCTCATTAGGAATCTATTCTAATGAAATGCCCACTATGTTCATGCTAATTTCTGCTACACACAAGTTTTTAGGCCATTAAATGTTACATTGTTATCAAAGCACAAGGTTTCTCTTTTCTTGATCAAGAAGGGAGGTCCTCAAACTAGCTATAAATGTTTGATATTATTAATTTCCTGTGAGTAAGTAGAATATGGATCTTTTAGCCTTGTAGTGCGCCTGCCTTTGTGCAGTTAACGGGGCATCACCGTCGAGAGCTATGGTCTTAATAGTGGAGTCCTACGGGGCTTGCCTACGGCTAACCACTATTGAGCTATTAGAAGCTTGACAGGAGTCAGTGTTGTTTTGGTGTTGAAAGACCCTCTCTTCTATTCCTTGCAATTAATGGTATTCGAGCCACAGGTACAGTAGCTTGAGTGCTTTTTTTAAAGGGGTAAAGAGGAGTAGAAACTAGGGTTTGAAGTGCCAAAGTACACCTAAAAAGTTTACACCTGAAAGTTGTTAGAATGGCTGACAATAGTAAAGAGAGTGAAATTAATGTTGATAACTTTTATTTTGCTAATGAGAAAACTACTAATGATGCTCCGATGCTTGTTAACTATCTTGTTTCTAGGCTTCAACAATCCATAGGCAATCCATCTCTCCAAAGTGAAGTGCAATGGCAGGTCTGTGCTCACGGGATTCTCCAAGCTCATCACCATGACGAGAGAACACCTAGGAAGCCTCCTTGTGAGACTCCCAAAAGAGGTCTCTCTCCGATTCGGGAAGAAGAAGAGAATCCATATGAAGGGCTCAAGAATTTACTTCTTGATGATGCATCTCCTTCCCAAAGGATAACTCAAGAGCCTCCACCGAAGGAACGAGAAAGAAGTGACTCTCCCGCCACCTCGGCGGAGATGGCTCCACGAAGATGGCGGGCTAAACGCTCTCCATCACCACCAAAGTGGAAAAGACCATCACACTCTTCTCCACACCACAATTCAAAGAGGGATGATAAAAAGCAAGAGAAGAAAAAGGCGAGAAAGAGGACACCCTCTTCTCCATCTTCTTCATCCTCTTCCTTTTATGAAAGTGATGGTGAAGACGACGAAGATCAAGACAAGAAAAAGGCGAGAAAGAGGTCACTCTCTTCTCCACCTTTTGAAGAAAGTGATGGTGCAATCTTTGAACCATCAAAAAGAAGAGGCCATAGGAAATCCTATGCCGCATGGAAGAGGTCATCCAAGCTAAAGAAGTTCAAAGAGGGAGGGAAGAGCATCTCTTTCCTTACCTATGATGACACCTTTGGTGCTACGGACAAAGTCTTGGCCTTTATCCAACAGTTTGATGCGGCGTTTGGAGATGAGGGCTTCACGGAGTCCTCTAAGCTACGCCATGTAGCTATGCACTTTCAAAAGTACACCAGACAATGGTGGTCTAGCCTACGAGCCAACGGTGAAGCTCCACGAACATGGAAAGCTTTAAGAGCTTCCATTATGAAGTAGTTTTTGGCCACCGATGCCAAAGACAAAGTACTCACCGAATGGAGAAGCTTAAAGCTCTCTCCCTATGAATCCATCCACAAATATGTAGACAGGTTTTGGGACTTACAACTCAAAGCCACTGTCTTTAAAAAGTTGGATTTTGGAGAGAAAAAGCAACAATTTTGTGCGGGCTTAACCGAAGAAATGGAGGAGTATGTCAACTCCCAAAGGCCACGTACCATATCGGCGGTAATACACCATACTATGGTGGCGTCTCGAATCAATTTCCAAACGGGGGCTAAAAGAAATAATAAGCCCACGGAAAACAAGGGCTCCAACGAACCTATGGGGAAGGACAATGTCCAAAAGTCTCCTAAGGGCAACTCCAACAAAGCTAAGAGAAGGGAGTTTACAAAGGTAAAAAAAACTCTCTCCTAAAGAGCTTGAGCGTTATCGGAAGGATAACCGGTGTTTCAAGTGCGGTGAACAAGGGCATGCATACCGCGCTTGTCCCCAAAAGAACAACCGCCAAGATCCTCCTAGAGCTTCCTTGGTTGAAATCCAAGAGGAGGAGACTCACCAAACTCACCACAAAGGATCTCCTCTATGCCATGCTTGGGGAAAGGTAAGAGAACATGATGCTTTTATTCTCTTTGACCCTGGTTCTATTCACAATTTTATATCTATAGAGTTGGCCACCAAGCTAGGCATACAAGCCTATGAGATGGGAGATGTCCTACCCGCAGACAGTGCTTTCAAGGAGCAAGAAGCTTCAGTCACTCCCTTAATTGGGAAATTGAGGCTTCATGTCCAAGGCTATGTGGACAAAGAGGACTTCTTTATCTCTCCTCTCAAGCATGAGGATGTAATCCTAGGGGCACCATGGTTTGATCGCCTGGCTGCCAATGTTAAATTTCCTGAAAGGAGATTCTCCTTTAAGTTTAGGGAAAAAGACATGTATATAGATGCTAAGGAAATGGGTAACACTATCCCCATTGTACATACACCAACTTTCAACAAGTCAATAAAGAACTCTATTTTTGTGTACATGATTTTTGTTAAAGATTCTCAAAATGAACCTAATGCTTTAGCAAAAGAAAATAAAAGCAACCAAAAGGAATTAGAGTTATCCAATTTTCTCAAGGGGTTTCAAGATGTTTTTATTGATGACATCCCTTGTGAGCTACCTCCTAAACGAGATAATGATGACCATGCAGTTGAACTTCTTTCAGGAAGTTCACTGCCTAACAAACCTCCTTAAAGAGTTTCTCAAGCTCAACAAGAGGAGATTATGCGGCAAGTGCATGAGTTAGTTGAGAAGGGCATGGTTAGGCCTAGCTCATCTCCATTTTGCTCACCTGTGCTATTAGTGCAAAAGAAAGACGGCACATATCGTATGTGTGTCGACTATAGAGCACTAAATAGGATCACTATCAAGAATAGGTTTCCCGTTCCACGGATGGAAGACCTATTTGATAAGCTACAAGGATCGACCTACTTCAGTAGGATTGACCTAAAAAGTGGCTATCATCAAATAAGGATAGTTGATCAAGACATTGTAAAGACCGCATTTCGCACCACATTTGGTCTTTAAGAATACATTAGCATGCCTTTTGGCTTGACCAATGCACCAGCCACATTCAACCGCTTGATGGAGAAGCTGTTCAGGACTCATCAAACCTTCACTGGAGTGCTCTTTGATGATATTATCATCTACTCTAATTCATTAGACGAACACAAGCAACACCTCCAAGTAATATTTCAAGTTTTAAGAGAGAATAAACTTTATGTTAATCGAAACAAAAGTGAATTTTTCTTGCAAGAGATTCAATATTTAGGTCATATTATCTCTCAAGATGGCATCCAAATGGATCCATCAAAGTTAGAGGTAATAATAGGATGGCATAAACCAAAGAATCTTCATGAACTAAGAAACTTTATAGGTATGTGTGCATACTATAGATGCTTCATAGAAAAGTTCTCACAAATTGCGGGACCATTACATGACCTAAAAAAGAAAATCATTAGGTATACATGGTTTGCTAAGGAGAATAATGCTTTCGAAAATCTTACAGAAAAGCTTATCTCTCAACCTCTGCTTACACTATCGGATCTCTCAAAACCATTGGAGGTCCAATGTGATGCTTGTGGTGATTGCCTTGGAGCTGTTTTGCTCCAAGAAGGGCACGCCATAGGCTATGAGAGTCGAAGGCTCGACCCTGTTGAGCAAACTCTAGGCATATATGAAAAGGAACTCCTTGCAGTTCTACATGCCTTAGACTCATGGAAGCACTATTTATTGGGGACTCCTTTCATTCTACAAACGGATCACCAAAGTCTTAAGTACTTCATGACGCAGACCAAGCTCTCCGACAAACAAATGAGGTGGGAAAATTTCCTTTTGCAATTTCATTTTCATATTGCTCACATTGCTGGCAAGCATAATCAAGTAGCTGATGCACTCTCAAGACGACCGAGAGTGAATGCGGTTTCCATATCCACTCACAATAATCTATCTTCAATGATAGATGATTACGCTATTGATCCTGATTTTAGAGATGTGATTTCAGCCCTTGCATTAGGGAAGAAAGAAGAACCATTTACTTTACAAGATGGTTATCTTCTCTATGTCAATAGACTATGTGTTACTAACTCACTACGTGAGAAAGTAATGTATGAATCTCATGCTCCACCTTATGCGGGGCATAGAGGGATTCAGTCTACCTTAAAGGGAATTGAAACATATTTCTATTGGCCTACCATGAAAATGAACATACAAGAGTATATTTCCAAATGTGCGGTATGCCAAAAGACAAAATTTGATAGAGGGAAGCAACTTGGATTGCTTGAACCCTTGCCAATCCCTAATTCACCATGGGAGAGCATATCCATGGATTTTATCTTTGGATTGCCTAAGTCTATCCATGGGAATACGGGAATACGGACGATAGTAGACAGGTTTAGTAAACAAGCTCATTTTATACATGTCAAACAACCTATCAAAGCCCATCAAATGGCAACCCTCTTCATTTCACAAATTTTCAAGTACCATGGCTTGCCAATGTCCATAGTATCGGATACAGATCCTAGAATGACCAGTAATTTCTGGAAGGGTCTCTTTGAGAATTTAGGGACAAGGCTAAACTTCTCTTCGGCCTATCATCCACAAACGGATGGCCAAAGTGAAATAGCTAACCTAACCATTCTCGATCTACTAAAAGCCTATGTAACGAAAGTAGATCAATGATCCCAATGGGAGAAGTACTTACCCTTAGTGGAGTATGCTTACAATAACACTGTACATACTTCCACGGGAGAGCACCTTTCGAGGTAATTGAGGGAAGATCAAAAAGTCCCTTGCTACTTAAGGTACATGGGAAGATCTTCGCTGTAGATGAGAATAGCCAAGACCTACAAGAAAAGGCAAAAAGCAAAGGCAAAAAGCTGATGCAAACAAGCACAGAAGAGCCCAAGCCTTTACAGAAAATGATTGGGTCTTATTAAAGTTTCCCAAGGCTCGATTAAGGCACACGACGGGAAAGAATCCTACGCACCACCAAAAGTACTATGCTAAACTAGCAAAAAGGTACTATGGTCCCCTCCAGATTCTTAGACCAATCAATGAGATGGCCTATCAACTCAAGTTGCCCAATCATTGGTTCATACACAATGCTTTCCATGTGAGCCTATTAAAGCCTTACAAAGGAGAGCCACCTCAAGAACCAACTATTGAAGACCCACCGGTGATCGAGGACCAAGAGGAGGTGCTGTAACCCGAGTCCATTCTCCGACATGAAGACAAGGTATTAAGAGGTGGTAAGACTATCCGATGATATCTTATTAATTTTAAGAATTATCCTTTTGAAGATGCTAGATGGGTGCAAGGCATACAATTAAAGGATAACCTAAACCTTGTCAATGCTTACAATGCTTCCCAAGAGTAAGCAAATGTACAAAATGTTAAAAATGAACAAAGTTTTTGTCTTATAAGACTCTCTTTTTCTTTATTGTGCACAAAAATGAAGTAGTATGCATGCTTAGATCAAGTTTGCGGAGACGACGTCTCCCAAACACCAAGTAGAGCTTGTCACTCTACTATGGAAGACTGATAGGACTAATGTGCAGACATGCTTGCGACAGCCTCAGGCTCTCAAGCTCCAAATGGACTAATCATCCATTGTGGAATGATGTTGTAGGGTAACATAGGGATCCTCTACCCGCTAAGAAAAGGACTCATGAATATGCTTTATCTTCTCTACACCATAGTCGAGGACGACTATGATTTCAAGAGAGAGGTAATGTCATAATAATCAATATCTAATTCTCCTAAATGATTTTCTCATGTTAAACTGATCATTTAATATGGGGAAGTGCCAGGGGAGAAAAAGCTAGAATATTGGTTAAGCTAGCAGACCGGCCACGTAGTAGGGATCCAAAGGAGGGAAAATAGGGATCCAAAGGGGGGGCCATCTACAAAAGAGCCGTGTGCAACAATGGGCTAAAAAGACCCTAAGGTTCATCCCATTAAGACTTCCAAAATGCTAAGGTTCCAAAATTCAAAGGTTGTGTCCAAAGGTCAACCTTAAGGGAATTGGATGCTTTGTGTGTGTACAAAAAGGTCTACATCGACGTCTATCGCGAGGAGGTCATCCATATCAAGGGACGAAAAAGATCGGTAAGGCCTCTCTTTCCTAAGGAATTTTGAAGTATAGCCTCTGCTCCTAAGTTGCCAAAAGGGGCTGCTCGAGCCAAAAGAAAGGAAGGACTAGGCCAGTCCTAAAACACATGGGCTAGAGACGAGTTACAACTAAATGGAGTGGAGTTCATGCAATGAGACGACTACGGTAATTACTTGCAACTGTTTCTAGCTAAAAGGCTAGGAGTAGTCAAACACGTCGTCATTATCCTATACGTGCTGAGAAACGAAGGGAAAGTGGAGCCTATGAAGGGTGATGACCTCTTGTGGATATGCCGACTTGTCAACACCGGCATGGTAAGGGTGTAAGTAAGTGCTCCACACTCTGTGCATCATGGATAATGGACCAACTACCTTTCCATTTAGGTTTCTACAACACATGCATGTGAATATTTATGTAGATAGAAAAATATTCTATCAACAACAGAAGGTTGTGTATATGTTTGGTGTTGCGGGATAGCAAAAATCCTTAGCTTCCCAAATCCTATTATTCTCCCCGTGTTGGATTACCACCATCTTTCAATGTTTCCATTTTTGCCCTATTTTAAATCCATCCACCCAACCCTGAAAGAAAGCCGCTATGAGTCACTGAGTCATTTGTGATATATATTTTGAAAAAAAGAAAAAAGAGTTTGTAATTTCATGCTCATTGAGTTACTACCATGGCAAGTGTCTCTTTTCCCACATTCAATGGAAAAAAGGGAGAAGACATCACCACCAATTTTCTAGATGACTTTGACATCGCTTGTGTAGTTTCCAACAAAGATGATGATGCCTCATGGCTACAAATTTTTCCTCTACTAATGAAAGTATAGGCCAAGTCTTGGTACAATTCTTTGTCCCAAGCTACCAAGAATGCATCGGATGTACTATGTGCTTCCTTTGAGTAGAGGTTTGGTGGAGGCACAACCTCAGGAAAGTTATGGTAGTTGTTGATAGAGTTAAAGCAAGGAGGTCTGCTAGAGTATGCCACTTACAAATGCAACTTTGTGGATTTGTGGGAGCAATAGGTTGTCTCACTAGAGGAAGGTGAAGGAGCACCTTATTTCTTGCAGAAGGACCGTTTCATTGCTGGCCTATGGTGGCGGCTTAAAGGGAAGTTGAAAGGGAGATTCCTGCAATGTATGATTTGGCAGTGAAAGTAGCCCGTCTTAAAGACAAGAAGCTGCACATGCAAGCAAGAGTCAACGAGTTAGAGTAATCGAGCTCAGCCTGGCTAACCCTAGTGATTGCAATAGCCGCTTAGAGAACCCACCCATAGGAGGCATCAAAAGAGCAACAAGAACTATTGAGTCGCAGCTTGAAAGTTTATCTGTCTATCTAGTGCAGCAAGGACATGCACCTGCTAGAAATATAGAGCAAGGGATAGTACAATGAAGGAAACATTACCTCTGCTACAATTGCGAGGAGAACGGCCATGGCATGTATTACTGCCCACATCTGAGAAGGTAGAACTTCAATAGAGGAGGAAGACACGACCAGATCTTTCCACCAAGGGCAAGACCACCACCACCCAAGTAGTCAGGGCCGATTCCACCGGTCCAAATCCTTCAACCACCTGTACAACGACCACCACCATCACAACCTCTTTTTCCACCACTATCTACACCACCTACTGGAAACCAAGCAGTGAGTGTAATAGCTTGGAAGCTAAAGGGAAGGAAAAAGTGGAAGAGCCCATCCGAGAGAAGAACAAAGGAAAATGAAAGGTAGAAGAAGTGGATGCCATGGGAGTGAAGTGTGTCAGGCACAAAGAAGCCTCTCAAAGTAAGGAGAAGATGAAAGGAAAAGGAGAATCTAGAAAGAAGGCATCTAAGCCTCGGTGGAAGATCAATATTGTGGATTTTTCACTACGTGAGTATGCTAAAACATATGACCTAGTTTAGGATGTATTGATGCAGGGTCCAAAGATAACCTGGCCCCAATTACTCCATGGTTCACCAAGGATGAGGAGACAATGGATGAAGATGGTAAGTACAAGAAAATCAAGACCAAGGATAGCTGGGGCTATCTCTGGGAGAAATCTTGACGACATCCTACCAATCATGGATGCCCACATCAAGGGGCAGCGTATCTCAAATGTCTACATAGATGGCGGCGCACAAATATGCATCATGAGTGAAAAAATGATGCACCATCTAGGCCTAGAGGTAAGTAGGCCGGAACCCTGCCGAGCTAAAATGGCAAATAACGTTAGAGTGAAGTGCGTAGGCATTGTGAATGTAGTCAAAGTGAAGGCGTTCAACACAAAAGTGGAGGTGGACATTTTTGTCATGCCACAAAAAGGGGAGGACTACCCTATCATTCTTGGAGGATCCTAGTTCATGTCTATGGAAGCTAAGCAAGACTGGAGTACAGGAATTGTTAAGTATGGAGCCTGATTTACCCTTGTAATTTTCTGTGGTAAAAGTGCACATTTGTAAGGCCCCCATTATGAGGAGAAGCCATCGTGCGTGAAGGAAAATCACTCACCGGAAACCAAAATTTTCACGGACAAGAATCAGGGGCAACTTTAAAGGCCTCGGGGACGGAGGCCCCTGAGACTTTTCTTTCGCCGGAATATTATGGCCGGACGGCGGCCGGAAAGTGGTCGGAAAACAACCGGTCGGTTGGCCGGTGGGCGGTAGTCAATGGCCGATGGCCGGTGGTCGAAAGTTAATGGCCGGTGGCCGGTGGCCGAATTCAAAAGCTGACTTGTCTTCTCAAGGGCGGCCACACATGGGCGGATTGGAGGGTCCGATTTGGACTTATTCGCACAAGGGCGGCTACACATGGCTGTCTCTCATAAGAGAGGGCAGCCCTTTTGGCCTATAAAAGGAGGCCATTTCTACACACATTTCATAGTGTGAAGTTGATGCAACAAGGTGAGTGTGAGGTGGTGAGAGTGAAGCAAGGCGGGAGCTCCATTAAAGGTATAATCCCTTTGTAAACTACTTCTTGTTTTGAAGTACTAAAGCCATTGAGTGGCTGCTTTCCCGTGGACGTAGCCAACATTGGGTGAACCACGTATATCATGTGTACTCTCTCTCTCTCTCTCTACTCTATAATCTCGTGTATATAAATCTGTCTCTCTCCATTAAGTAATCTACTCAATTATCTATTTAGCTACGTCTTATTTCCTAACAAGTTTCTCAAAGATTGATGGTGACTCTCTAAATATCATACTGATCCTTTAGCCCCCCAATATGAGCGAATATCTATATTTTCTTGATATCCTTCCTCAAACTCCTCAATAGGTGGAAGAAAAACATCCCTCCCCATACTAGTTTGGTTAATTCTCTGACTCAACTCTTTCATATTGTTTGCTTCTTGTATTTGTTTCCAGATCTCATCTAATTTAGCACCCTCTCTATAGGCCTCTTGTATCATATGATGGAATCCCTAAGATGCCTGATCTATAGTATTCACTCGGGGGGGTCACTTAACAATTATGTGACTATCACGTGAGTGAAAAAAAAGGGATTGAATAGGAAAAGGGTGTATTTTCTTAGTCTTAAATTTCACGGATAAGGAGTTTTGAAAATATTCCTCGAATGCATGCGATATACATAACTTATACATAGTGATTCTGCTTAGGGTATTCATCACTATCCTTGGCTTTTTGAATTCAGCTGTGGGATCCTGGATGGTTCCTTCAGTTTTGTGCTTCGGTGACTCTTTGCCTTGCTTGGGCAGTTTGGATCATTTTTTGATACATCTCCAACCTTTTCTTTTCTAACTCTGCGTAAGGATACGTCATCCATTTTGTTCCTAGTTTTGGTTAGTTTGAAGCCACGCTTTGCAGGATTTCATAAGTGTGTCAGGAGGTTCATTCACCTTTTTAGCTAATACAAATCGTCTAGAACTTGCACTCTTTGGTCTCTTTTTCTCATTAGGTTCTCTGGTCTTTGGGATTCCCAACTCAAGATTAGTTTGATTTTCTAATCTCTCTAAGTTGTCCCCTGGTTTGTTTCAACTCATCTACTAGGATTGTTTATTCACATTCCTTGTTAGCTTTCATGTGAGCCTTCCTAGCCTTCCAAGTGTTTCGTTGAGTTTTTTGTTCATAACTAGGCGCATATGTTTTAGGTTCCTGAATTATCGGTTCTTCCCTTGGTTTTTGAGCTTGCACTCTTATGACAACCTATAAAGGTATCATCATTTTATTTTCAAAACTGTTACTTGATGGTATTATATTATTCATGTCAAATTGTACTCTTAGGATCTATTGATACGTCTAGGCAAAGTATATATTTCTTCATGGCGGTTCTCATAACGGATTCATCATCGAACGTTCAACAGTACTCATCCTAAGCTCATAACATAGACCTATGATGATACAAAATCATATTCATGTCAAAGTTTTTTTTAATTTATAAATGAAATACGGTTCGCATCGTCACCCCCTTGACCATCTTTTTCTTGTTGCCGCAATGCCGTTGTTGTCATCTTCATCATCATGTGGCCATATTGCTGTTCTTCATTGCTCCGATCTTTCGAGGATGCAGTCTTCATGGCTAGTGGTGAAAAATACACGTACATACCAAATTTGGTGCTCATGTGTGTGCTTTTCATGATGGAAGGTCTTACCGTATACATAAGGTATAGGCAGTGTGTCTAAAACCCATGTACATGGTGCTTTTGGACACAAATACTACATACATTCTATTGTGAACTTAATATGATTCATACATGGTTCGCAAGGCGAGATATCTTTTCTTTATGTGAAGCGCCTCTTCAGTAGTGACGGCAAAGTCACTCTTCACAATAAGAACGAACCCTTTTCTTTTGCTTGATGATGGAGCTTTACCTTTGGAGGCTTTCAAACCATTAATTTGTCTAGCTTCCATTGGATTATTGTGTATGTTTCCGTTATAACATGAGCTACTCTATTCAAGAAGAGTTGTGGGGGGTAGTTTTTCTTGTGATCGCTCTAACGGCTGAACAAATTGTCTCAAGTTTGTTCACTACCTTATTCTCTACGGCATAAAGACTTTGTATAGAAAGTATTGGTTGGATTCTTGACTCTTGCCTATACGGTATACACTGAAGCGGAAGAATTCTGGTAAATTGAATGGGTCTTGCCCCAGATGTGGGAATTAACTGTAAACGATGCGACACATGCTATGGAGGCAGTGTTCGGGAAAAATTTGTCTCAGCTTAATATCGTGTCGTTTTCAATTTTAAAAATACGGGTTGAGAGCAAGGGGCCGGAAAGCGGAAATTCCGCTCCAAAATAGAGAAAAATCGTGTAAAAACCCCAAAAAATGACCTAATTTTCTAAAATTTCCTCTTGACAAACTCAAGAAAAGGACTCTGTATGGAGGTGAAGAAGAGCATGAAGAAGAAAATGGGTTTTACATCTCTGATCATTTTCCAGGGCAAATGATTCATTACAAGAAGTGATGAGCACAATAACGTAAAAATCAGCGGGCCATGATTAATTAGCCGATGTACTTCGTCTCGAGGCACGTACTCCAGAGCATGGCGCCACGCTCATTGCCGATGCAGTCGTTAAGGTCAAGGGAGCTCGAAGGGAAGGGGGGGGCACCGTCCTTGCGGCCGCACACGGCTGTTAGAATGCCGGTATTGGGGTCCACATTGATCTTGGTGCAGGAGTGCGAGAAATTGCAAGCTCGGGTCTTGCCGAAGAAGCTGGAGGTCATGCACTCCGCACACAGCAGCTGGCCGTCGTCGTTGAACACGCGGCGGTCCAGGTCGATGAACGAGTCAACGCCTCCACCCTTGCTATCGGCGCAGAAGGCTTCCATACTCATCTTTCCATCAAGCACTGGCAACGCCTTGATGGTGCACGTGTGCTGAAAGTTATGACGATTGCAGCCGTCTGCGCTCACTCTGCTGCTGTACTGATCCTGCATGAGAAGTAGATATCCCAATTAGCGTTACTAATAACACGCGGAGAGAGAGAGAGAGAGAGAGAGAGAGAGAGAGAGAGAGAGAGAGAGAATAATCGCCATGCATGCCTTCAGTATTAACAAAACGGGAAAACGCAACTCTCTTTCTCTCTCACCATTGATAAGAAGAGCAACCAGGTGACGCCAATGATTGTCGACTTCAGTATCCCCACGCGTGCCGTGATCGCCATATTCGTAACGCCGCTACTTGTTTGCAAACCAGATTCGGATGAAGCCTTGCACGAAGAATAAGAATTGACGGTGATTTGCCTCTCTCCACATTTACCTTTTATAGCTTTCTTCTTCATGAACTGACCAGCTCAAAGCCTCTAAATTTTATCCTCGTGTGTAGGTTGTCCAAGGATTGAACCATATAAGCATGTCCAAGGCACACCCAGAATCGAATGTCGCAAGCGTTGAACCATAGCAGGCACGCTCAAAGCCCCTCTTTTCTACCGCTAGGACAACTCCCTTGCACAACAACTATGTCCTCTTAGTCTTCCTGCCTTGCACTGTATAGCTATCCTTCCGTGCAATATGTTACCATGTACATGTGGTAGTTAAACACACTTAGGACCATCAGGGCTAATTTTTCCTCTTTAGGAGTTTTTGTTTTCCCATGCATTGTATCTACGTCCATTCATTCTAGGGCTATCTATCTTACATTGTTGCACACTAAGACATACACTCTTTGTTGTGTGCCTTGAGCTTCCTTCATCTTCTCCGAGCTGTGTGTTTTCTTGCAACCCTAATTCCAACAATTCGTATCAGAGCAGGTTGCGTTCTCCCGAGCTTAGTCGCCATTAGCTCTCCAGCACATGCTTGCTCACTTTCTCCAATTCTAGTGAGCTTTGGTGAGCGTTCACAGGTCGGTAATTTTTTGATTTTTGATTCACACTCATTTCGGCCTCCATTTCCACTACATGCAATACTGCATAGGCTGTTTCGTCATTTTGTGCTAAATTTTTGTTAGTGCCGTTTTTTGCATAACAGGTCCCTTACAGTCTTCTACGATTTGTGCTATATAGCACGTGTTGTTCCCTCTTTGTTTATCCTCTTTTTGGGCAGTTTTCACATCAGGTGAAACATTTACCATGGCTGACAACAACATAGATGTGTTTAAGATGTTTGCTGTTGACGACAAATGGGATGGGGACAATTACCCTCTGTTGACTTACATGATGGAATATTGTGCAGGGCATTCAGGTACGTCCTAGTTTTGAGGATGTAGGCGATATTGATGTTGTTGCAAATATTGCTGCAATTAGGATTACTCCTGTTAGAGTTGTTTTGCCTATGACAAAACAAGCTCGTTGGGACGTAAATGATGCACAGGCTCATGCATTAATTGCATTGTGTGTGAAGCGCACCATTACTTCTCACATTCGCTCATCCAAAATTTGCAAAATAGACTTGGGATATTCTGGTTCGTCTTTATGCAAGCCGCATTGAGGCAAAAATTGCATTGCTGCGTAAAGAGCTGGAGTCGAAGATTATGCATGAGGAAGATGATATGGACACTTTCCTTGTTGGTGTCAAGGATATCAATGAGCAACCTATTCTTACATGTGAAGTGATTTCAGACAGTTCCCTTGTCTAAACTATTCTTGATGCCTTGCCAGATTCTTGATGCGTTACTATAACACACGCCGTTACCAATAAAACACGCAGAGAGAGAGAGAGAGAGAGAGAGAGGGGAGGGGGGGAGAGAGAGAATAATCGCCATGCATGCCTTCAGTATTCACACAACTCTCTTTCTCTCTCTCACCATTGATAAGAAGAGCAACCAAGTGATACCCATGATCATCGACTTCAGTATCCCCACGCGTGCCATAATCGCCATATTGGCAATGCTACTCGTTTGCAAACCAGATTTGGATGAAGCTTACGAAGAACAAGAATTAATGGTGACTTTTCTCTCTCGACATTTACCTTTTATAGCTTGCTTCTTGATGAACTGACCTATCCATGAGCTTAAAACCTCTAGATTTTATCCTCATGTGTAGATTGTCCAAGGCTTAAATCATACCAGCATGTCCAAGGCACACCCACACCCCCATGTCGCAAGCATTGAACCATATCAGGCACGTTCAAAGCCTCTCGTTTCTACCGCTAGGACAACTTCCCTTCACAACAACAATGTTCTCTTAGTCTTCCTACCTTGCACTGTATAGCTATCCTTCCGTGCAATATGCTTAAACATTGGATTCAAAGACTTTTTATAGAAAATCCATGGCTCCTTCGCAATGTCAGTATAATCACGTTGGAGAGGGGGAATGGCGAACACACACGACACAAAACTACCCCTATATAGCCCAACGTATTCACATCACCAATGTCCTTTCAAAAACACCCTCACAAAAGACAACTCACACTAGTAGAGCCTTGCCTACACGTCACCCAAAGCACACACGCTCTGCACAATCATTAGACAAGAGTCACATCAATCTTGCCCGCTTACTGCTCTTCCACATTTCAACATCTCTCTTTCACACACACAGGGGGGTCAAGGGACGCACACGTTGTCGGGGGATAAATATTCGAAAGGTGAGCCGGGAAGGCACTAGGCCCCTGAATGTGAGAGGTGCGGGGAAAGGAGCTGCAGCAAACACAATCAACGGGAACAGAGCTCAAAACAGACAGTTTGGTTTAAGCCTAATAAGCCACAATATCCCTCTTTCAATCAAATAATAATGGAAACGTTTATGCACTTTACAAAGTTTAACCTGTCTTAATCGAGGTGCGAATCAAGATCAGTAGGAACTGCCTTGACTCTGCCTCCAACTTCCAAAGCCTTGGGTGGTCCGATTCACTTTATGGTTGTTGAATTAATGAGAGCTAAGGATTATGGCTTATAGAGCATGAAAATCGAGCTTAGGCTTGGCTAATTGCTAGATTAATGAAATCAAGATTTGGCTTGGCTAATGGGCGTTTAATGAAATCAAGCTTATGCTTGGTTAATGGAAGCTTAGACTCGGCTTTTGAGTAGGAGAATCTTGGTTTGGAGTTCGTGATCAACAAGGCGTAGGCTTGGCTTAATTAAGGGTGAGATTAGGATTTGGCGTCCATTAGCATAGGGAAGCTTCAATGAAAAAAGCCTTGGGCTTTGACTGAGCTTCTCTATGGAGAGAGAGTGCTCCAAATGAAAGAGATGAGCCAAAAAAAATTACATGATTCCCCTCAAAGAGAACCCCCCTTCCCTTTTTATATCTTGCATGAGATTTATTTCTTGCTAAAAGGGGTCTACCCATTAGCGATGTCGCTAATGGGTACCCCGTTGATGATGTGGCAGGTGAGAAATTCCGACCTTGCTGAAATTTGACGCTACCTATCTCAACCGGAGCGCCCTCGCAAGCTCTGCAACTCCTGTTTCTTTGCCGAGTTCGTCTGAGCACGCATGCACCTTGTGTGAGCAATCCAAGCTCATCCCCGTCTGTTGCTGGCTGCCCACCATGCTTTTCCTCCTTTTTCTTCTTTTGCTTACACACCCACTAAACTTAGGGCACCATTAGATGAACCTTTTGGCGGCCAGTTTAAGTGGGCGGGCGGCCTTAGGCTTGGTAAGGGGACCATTTTAGGCATACATGCCTACTAAGGTTGATTCAAGACTATAGTTCAAACTTTGGGCCGATCTTCACCTTCAATCGTCACGAGATTAGCGATCTGGATTACTGGATCATGTTCTAGCCAGTATCAAATGACATGACATCTCTGAGCGGCCCTCAAAGTGCACCTCATTTAACATGCATATCGATTGAAGCTTTCATTGCTTCGAACACATCATTTGATATACATGCCAAGGACATCATTATTTCCAATACCCCCTGACTAGCGATATTTTCATGAATTTTCGTGCCCGCAAATGGCCTTGAATATTGCCATTAGCTTGCTA
Organism: Adiantum capillus-veneris; assembly: GCF_014529385.1. NCBI lineage: Eukaryota > Viridiplantae > Streptophyta > Polypodiopsida > Polypodiales > Pteridaceae > Adiantum > Adiantum capillus-veneris. The sequence goes on from NC_140945.1 coordinate 81,056,065, forward strand.
GACGCAAGTATCAGTGTCCGTGAAGGCTAGTCATTAGATATATTATAAAAAATGCTTCCGCATCGGCCCACATTTGGCATACATATCGGGCACCGCACTGCATTAAGCCAGATGAGTTTGATTGATCAAGGCGACCAAGGTGGGTCAAAACCTGCCCCCAGCGATACTTAAACTGGCCATATCTTGCCAACCAAAACCCTGATTGACAAACTGGAAAGATCGACATGCTCCTGGAAGTGAGCACTTCGGACCCATGTGTTCCTTTCATCTTTGACCTTTTATCAGCAAGTACTCAATCCGGTATGGATCTACTACTAACTCAACTTAAAACTGTCATTACTTCTTATCCGTAGCTCTGATTGACGAGTCGTAAAGACAAGCATGCAAAGCCCTTTAAGTACTTCAGCTTTGATTAATAAAATTCCAGCTATGACCACTTCAAGCATACTCACTGTTTAGCATTACCAAGACATCTTTTAGCCCTTAGAGCCCCATCTGACATACTTTTAGCTTAAAAATTGGCTTGTTACTAAGCCCTTATAACTGCTGAATAATTATGTAGGATTAAAATACACATGATTAGCATTCCTTTTCTCATTTTCTTGTCATGGGAGCGGAGTGGCACGACATTCACCCCCTCTGAACTTGCACAACCTCCAATTTGTGCCAACCGGTCTTCAAGCTACATCTGTTATAAACACCTTAATCTACTTGTCATCAAGTGCATGTAATTGGTAAGGACATGTATGGCTTAAATCATGTCATCAATAATCTATCTCAATTATCTGGTAGCTATCCCATCACAACTCTTTGAACTGTAGTGGTCGTATCTCCAAAGCTTTCAATTATGAAAAAAACTATTTAGTGAACCCCGCCAGACTGAAGTGCTCCAGTTACTTATGCACACGACTTGACCATCAGGCTCCCTTTAGGGAACCCTGTCGAGCTCAAGTATGCCTTAATCTGTGTGCACACGGAATGGTCGCCACCAGCTTCATAGCCATTACGAAAAACCTTAGGACTTTCTGGACCTGTATCGTTAGAGAGATTTTTACCTGGGTTTTGAGTTTGATAATGGAGAATAGATTTATCGTGAAGATCTTCATCCATAGCATCCTTGGAAATGGAAGTTTCAACATTCATCAAAACTATAGGAGTTTCCTCCTCTTGTAACCTGTATATAAGCATAGATATACAATCCATGTCAATATCCTGTTCGCAATCAGCATGATCTAGGCAATCTTCAATATCGTCCTTTGCTTCCTCATCTGTATCCATGCTACTTAGCAAGTCATTATAACTTGAAAATGGTTTATCAGGCACCCCCTCTGAAGGGGTACATGCATCACAAAGCTTTCCTATACTGCTATAACCTTCTCCTTCAGATTGGGCAAAAAAACCTTTAATTATGGAATCTACTTCTGTGATGATAGAATCAGCAAGCATATTGCTAGGAGCAACCATAGGTTCTTTGGCATCTTCAGGCTCATCCTATGTTAGGTCCACAATCTCGGCCACTTCATCACCTATTGTGTATATAATAGCTTTGTTTATGCAATCACCTATAATAAATCTTCTGGCCTGCTCAGCTATAGTGCCGATAGATCCATTAGAATCTAGTAGTGGCTCATCTTGTTGATAGAATTTTTGAGAGCATCCCATGCCAAGGTTAGTAGCTTGTAAAATTTTTATTGTACTGTCTAGCTCTTCACTAGAACCATTATCCGAGGTAACTTACAAACAAGCTATCTTTGAAAAAAACAAAAATATGTTTCATCATTAAATTCATGATTTACCTTTGCTAAGCTGCTCAAAATATGGTCCTTTGAAGTCGAATCTGCTATTTCCAAAGCTGTATTTGCCTTGGCTTTACTTCTTGCAGAAATATGATCCCAAAATTGATCATAATTAAGGAGCTGCATATGATCCCCTTCTTCTTTATAAAACAATCTAACTTCGTTCATTAATCTCCTTCATTGCCAGCTCGATAATCTTTGAGATTTCGTGAACAAACCCATCTGCAAAATAGTCCCACTGCGTGGGATATGTTTCGGCTAGTTCACGAACCTTATCGTTAAACTCGGAGGTTACAACTTCTTAATCATCCAATCTTCTGGAATTCCTCGACGGCTTGATAGCATGCAAGGATTCCATCTGGATCATGTCCTTGAAAAATTCCATACTGTTCATGTACAACATCAAGTGCCATCTCCACTACTGCATCATTAATCTCTCTTTCATCTTCATAGCTTTTACTTGTTGCAAACATCTCTGAACTTAGCCCAACATTTTTGACAGATATGCTACTGCTAGTTTTTTATCAAATTTATTGAAATTGTAGTCTTCAATAAACTGCATTAACTCTACTGGAATCTCCATCCTGACTTCCCACCCTGGTTCGTTTCACGTCGGGTTCACCAAGAATGTCGGGAGATAAGTATTCGAAAGGTGGGCCGGGAAGGCATCGAGCCCCTAGATGTGAGAGGTGCGGGGAAAAGAGCTGCAACAAACACAATCAACGGGAACAGAGCTCAAAATAGACAGTTTGGATTAAGCCTAATAAGCCATAGTATCCCTCTTTTAATCAAATGATAATGGAAACATTTATGCACTTTACAAAGTTTAACCTGTCTTAATCCAGGTGCTAATCAAGATCAATAGGAACTGCCTTAAGCTATCTACTGCCTCCAACTTCCAAAGCCTTGGGTGGTCCGATTCAGTTTATGGTTGCCAGATTAATGAGAGTTAAGGATTATGGCTTATAGAGCATGACAATCGAGCTTAGGCTTGGCTCGAGAGATTAATGAAATCAAGATTTCGCTTGGCTAATGGGTGTTTAATGAAATCAAGCTTGTGCTTGGTTAATGAAAGCTTAGACTCAGATTATGAGAAGGAGAAGCTTGGCTTGGAGCTCGTGATCAACAAGGCTTAGGCTTGGCTTAATTAAGGGCGAGATTAGGATTTGGCTTCCATTAGCATAGGGAAGCTTCAATGAGAAAAAGCTTGGGGGCTTTGGCTTAGCTTCTCTCTAGAGAGAGAGCGCTCCAAATGAAAGAGATGAGCCAAAAAAAATCACACGAGTCCCCTCAAAGAGAACCCCCCTTCCCTTTTTATATCCTGCAGGAGCTTTATTTCTTGCTAAAAGGGGCCTACCTATGAGCGATGTCACTAATGGGTACCCCTTCAATGATCTGGCAGGTGAGAAATTCCGACCTTGCTGAAATTTGCCGCTACCCATCTCAACCGGAGTGCCCTCGCGAGCTCTGCAACTCCCGTTTCTTCGCCAAGCCTGTCTGAGCATGCATGCGCCCTGAGCAAGCATCCGAATCTCATCCCGTCTATTGTTCGCTGCCCGCCATGTTTTTCCTCCTTTTTCTTCTTTTGATTACACACCCACCCTAAACTTAGGGCACCATTACATGAACCTTTGGGCGGCCACTTTAAGTGGGTAGGCGGCCTTAGGCTTCGTAAGCGCACCATTTTAGGCATACTAAGGGTAAGCAAGACTTTAAAGTCATAACATTTCAAACTTTTGGCCGATCTTCACCTTGAATCGTCAAGAGATTAGCGATCTGGATTACTGGATCATGTTCCATCTAGTATCAAATGACATGACATCTCTGAGCGGCCCTCAAAGTGCACCTCATTTAACATGCATATGGATTGAAGCTTTCATTGCTTCAAACGCCGGATTTGATATACATGCTGACGACATCAATATTTCCAGTACCCCCTGACTAGCGATATTTTCGTGAATTCTCGTGCCCGCAAATGGCCTCCAATAGTGCCATTAGCTTGCAAGACGCAAGTATCAGTGTCCGTCAAGGCTAGGTGTTAGATATATTATAAAAAATGATTTCGCATCGGCCCACATTTGGCATACATATCGGGCACCGCATTGCATTAAGCCAGATGAATTTGACTGATCAAGACGACCAAGGCGGCTCGGAATCGGCCCCCTAGAGATACTTAAACTGGCCATATCTTGCGAACCGAAACCCCGATTGACAAGCTGTAAAGACCAACATGCTCCTAGAAGTGAGCACTTTGGACCCATGCATTCCTTTCATCTTTCACCTTTTATCTGGAGCAACTCAATCCAGTACGGATGTGCTACTCACTCAACTTAAAACTGTCATAACTTCTTATTCGTAGCTCCGATTGACGAGTCGTAAAGACAGGCATGTAGAGCCCTTCAAGTAATTCAACTTTCATTAATAAAATCCCATCTATGACCACATCAAGCATACTCATTGTTTAGCATTTCCAAGACATGCTTTGGCCCTTAAAGCCCCATCTTGCACAATTTTAGCTTAAAAACTGGCTTGTTAGCGAGACCTTATAACTGCTCAGTAATTGTGTAAGAATTAAATACACCTAATTGGCATTCCTTTACTCATGTTCTTTTCATGGGACCGGAGCGGCACGAGAACGCTCATATCCACTGGCACCACGCACCCTGGAGACGTGCAAAGAAGACAGGGGGAAGGGACGAGAGACCACACCAAAACCGGCAATGATAGCTTCTTTTCAATAAAAAACACCATATAAAAACTCCAGGTACTTGCCTCTAGGTTACAGCATGGCTATCACCAATTTGTACAGAGAGAGACACACACCTCCCTTGAAACTCGACTCCGTCATTACCCACCTCAACAAGAAAATTCACCACGGAATTCACTTTCACAGCAACTTCTCCTCTTGGTATACCTCATTGGCTCCCTTTTCTGTACAGCATTCACCCTTCCAAGTTTCTTCTTCTTACACCAAGCACATGAAGCTTCTCTCTTTCTCCCCTCCTCTTTTCTCCAAAAATAAAAAAACCTCTTTTCGAAGACACTACCTCTTCCTTTTCTTCTTTTCTCCAACTTCCAAAAAAAGGCCAATTACCAATAGCTCCCTCGCTATTGCTCTTCAACCCTCACACTTTTAACCTTTTTATTTGATTAGCTCTTGGAGCTCACCTCCCTTTATTTTTCCAAATCCAGCCACCATTCATTTTCCATTTACAACTTAGGAGGCTTTTAACGCATGTCTCCCATGTGGTCAGTGCTCCGTGCGCTTGTGTTGGCCAAACATCCAACTCGTCAAGCTAGCCCCTACCAACTTCAAACCTGGAGAGCTTTGTCCCATTTCAACCACTTCACACCCTAGAACGGCAATTCACAAAAATGGGGAAAAAATCGAGTTCGCCCCTTTTCGCGATTGTCTCTCAACTTGAAGTAAGCGCATCTCGATGCCCCTGACTCCGATCGGCAAGGTGCAAAATTCGGCTAACTCCATGCAGTGCATATGAAATTCTTGAACGCAATTGAGGCCCGAAATCTCCCAACAGGCACGCTTCCCCAATGCGGGCGAGGTGGCCCATAACGGGGCCCTAGCAAACATTCAAATTCCCATATCTTTCTCTTTGGAGCTGTGATTAACAATCCAAGAAGATCGGCATGCTCCACAACTCAAGCTCTAAAACTTTGTTTGCTTACCATAGCTCTGACCATCTGTCATCACCTGCACTGTCCGTCGGGGATCTGCAAGACCTTCTAATTTTAAACTGGCATAACCATTATACCGTGGCTTTGTTTGACGAGCCGTCTGGATGGGCTTCTAGAGAATCTTGATAACCACATTCCTAGAAACATTTTCCACATTTTGGACACCTTGACTTGACATCTCGATTATCCCAATTTGGAGGTCCCCCCGACCTAAAAAATCACTTTAAGTATACATTTTCGTTGTCCTAGACTTCCGAGGATGCCCACAAATGCCTCGATACTTCACCATGCACCTGTTAGCATACACAAAATTGCATTGCATGGTTCTCTTGGCATGGAAAAACTTTGGCTGCACCATCATTTCCCACCCTCTAGTTGAACGTTTATGCTCAACCACACACATGTTTATTGCACGTAAAACATCATCATGGCATCACCAAGAATAACCATGGTATCAATGAAATATCATCATGGTATCAACAAAAATCACCATGACCAAGTACTAACAAAACATCAATATGGTACCATCAAAATCACTATGGTATCAACGAGAAATTATCAATAAAACGACGAAACTATATCTCTAAAAGAATAATTATACGAGAATCAATGAATGAGTATATCATATAACAAAAGATCATGTACCAACAGTAGCTCGATAGAATTTGGACGATCATCAACTGCTCGACTGAATCGGAATGATATGTAACTGGCTTCTGCAGCAAAGTTAAGTCAGTAACAAATATATGATTGATGAAGAAAAAATATAATTGAGAAGTTTTCAATTATGAGAAAAATCAAAAGCAAAAAGTAAAATTTTTCTTTTCAAACATATTCGTAGTCCAAGACGATAACTCAAAATCGGTGAAGAATTTAGAGAAACTTTCTTTTGCAAAGTTATAGAACACATCGATTACGATGGATTAAGCAAATAGTTTCTCGTCGATTCCGATGCCTGCAGTGGCTAGTTTCTTCTGTAAAGTTGTAGACCACATCGATTCCGGTCCCTTGCACAGGTAGTTTCTGCAAAATCGTTTTCAATTACAGCACAAAAATCAAAAACATAAAACGAAACTTGCTTTTCGGGCATGTACGCAGTCCGCGAACGATAACTCAAAATGAGTACAAAATTAAAAAAAACTTCCTCCTGCAAAGTTGTAGACCACATTGGTTCCGGTCCCTCTAGCGAGTAGTTTTTGCAAAATCGTTTTCAATCAGAAGAAAACTCAAAAACAAAAAGCGGAAGTTGCTTTTCGAGTATGTACGCAGTCCGCGAACGATAACTCAAAATCGCTGCACAATTTGGAAAAACTTCCTTTTGCAAAGTTGTAGACCACATCAATTCCGGTCTCTCCAACGGGTAGTTTCTGCAAAATAGTTTTCAATTAGTAGAGAAATCAAAAACAAAAAGCAAAAGTTGCTTTTCAGGTATGTACGCAGTCCGCGAACGATAAGTCAAAATCAGTGCAGAATTTGAAAAAACTTTATTTTGCAAAGTTGTAGACCACATCGATTCCGATTTCTCTAACAAGTAGTTTCTGCAAAATTGTTTTCAATTAGCAGAGAAATAAAAAACAGAAAACAAAAGTTGCTTTTCGGGTATGTACGTAGTCCGCGAACGATAACTCAAAATCGGTATAGAATTTGAAAAAACTTCCTTCTACAAAATTGTAGACCACATCGATTCTGGTCTCTTGCAAGGTAGTTTCTGCAAAATCGTTTTCAATTAGCAGATAAATCAAAAACAAAAAGCAAAAGTTGCTTTTCGGGTATGTACACAGTCCGCGAACAATAACTCAAAATCGGTGCAGAATTTGAAAAAACTTCCTTCTGCAAAGTTGTAGACCACATCGATTCCGGTCTCTTACAATGGTAGTTTTTGCAAAATCCTTTTCAATTAGCGGAAGTTGCTTTTCAGACATGTACTCAGTCCGCGAACGATAACTCAAAATCAGTGAAGAATTTGAAAGAACCTCTTTCTGCAAAGTTGTAGACCACATCGATTCCGCTGCGTCTGGAGAGTAGTTTCTGTAGAATCGTTTTCGATCAGGAGAAAAATCGAAAACAAAAACGTACTGCTCTGATACCATGTTGAGAGAGAAAGAGAGAGTACATGAATAGAAACCCAAAGTGTGTAGAATACACACATGAGATGATGTATATATAGAGGGGACCTGGGTGCCATATATAGAAAAGCCATATATTGAGTAGCTTCACATATAAGCTCAACAAGAATAGAGTGAGACAAGGAGAGACAAGTTCGCGCACGCTCGTAGCTTTCTTCTTTTTCTAAGGACACGAATTTCGACACGCGATTTAGAGACTCTAAGAAAAAGCTTGGCTTCCCAGAAAAGAGTCCTAAACTAAGCTCCTCCTCTCTTTTCTAAAAAGACTCTTTCTTTCCTACAAACAAGCCTTTGCTTTTTGGTGGTCAACTCTCCCCTTTACCATTCAATTGTTACATTAAATTTGACCATCCAAATAGTATCTAACGAACTAATGAAAACCGTAGCTAGACTACGCCACACCGTAACATCCGACATAATTATGACTTTTCAATACTGTCAATCAAAATTCGATGAAATAGGTATCGAAAGTTATTTTTTCTTATTTTTAAAAGAGACCCAAAAATTACGGATCTTACACTCACAACAAAAATATCGATGCTTTTATTGCAAGACCATAAACTTCTTGACATGTTTTTTGGTGACCCCGACGTGAATCTGCCAATTGTACACTGTCTAGTCGTGTTTTTCCTACAAAGTGACTCTTGCAACAACAATGTTCATAATGCATCAAACTTGACAACTTCAGGATTTCCTTGGGTCATAAGTCTCCAATTACTAGCAAAAGTCTGGTAAGAATCTAACAAGGCGTCAAGAACAGTCTGCACAAACGAACTGTCTTAAATGACTTCACTTGGTGAAATAAGTTGCTTGTTGATATCCTTGACACTAGTAAGGAAAGTGTCCATAGCATTATCTTTAACTCCAGCTCTTTACGCAATAATGCAATTTTTTTCTCATTGCGAGTTGCATAAAGGCAAGACAAAATATCCCAAGCATGTTTTGGAGGTTTTGCTAAACGAATATGTGGAATAATAGTGTGCTTCATAGACAAGGTAATCAATGCATGAGCCTGCGTATCGTTTACATCCCAACGAGCTTATTCTGCCTTAGCCAAAACAACTCTAGCAGCAACAATCCTTGCAACAAGACTTGCAACATCCTCAACATTGCCTACATCCTCAAAAATAGAATGTACATCAATGCCCAACACCCTCCTATTGAGGGAAAACATGCCCCGACGATCCTAGCGTTTTCACACACATCACAACCGCATGTACATGGTAGCAAATTGGAAAAAGTATATAAAATAGGAGTTGTATCTTATGAGCTGCATTTTTTTGCACCTTTTTTTTTTTCTAATTTGGGCCACAGTGGAGGATATATGATCAAATTGGTGGACCCAGTCTACCCACATCATGCAAGGACAAACCATTTCAAACTTTGTCAGCTCCTTTTCACACTAGGTTCTCTCTTTCTTGTGTAACCCTTGGGGGTTTCCTTCACCTTTAAAAGGGGACCTCTTCTTCCTTGAAAAGAATTCATGAGGGAGTGAGAGGATTGATGCTTAGCTGTACTTAGCCATAAACATAAACTTAAGCCTAAACTTGCTCCTAGAGGAAGACTAGCCAATCTTGTAAGCTATCCTTGGAAGATCAACGTTAATCAAAGAATCAAAGAAAAACTTGAACTTGGTGCAACAATCAAGGCTTGAAGTCTTCCCTCTTCTTCTCTCTCCATCAAAATGGTGATAACCCCAAAAGGGTTTTCAAGGAAGATGTGTTTTACTTTGATATTTTGTTGGTTTCTTGTTGTTCTCTTTTTCATCTCTAATTTCAGCTCCTGGCCTCTCTAACCAAATATATCTCTCCCACTCTAAAAAGTCAATCTCTCTAGAAACTCTAGGTTCTCTTTGCTACAAGTACATCTCTCTTCGTAGTATCGTTATTTGCCTACAGAGAAGAATAGGGCTTGGGAGGAAAAAGTCTCTTTTCTTCACTTTTCTCACATCTACATTTTGCACTACTAGAAATATCCTAGATGAATAATCCACATGTGAATTTCTATCGCTTCCACTCTATGCCATATATTCCATTTAATATATGGATTAGCCAAAAAAACACTTCCAACAACCTATAGTATTTCTCTTTGGCCCAGAAAGGCTCAATAAAATACTTCTTTCATCGGATCCAATCACACTACTCCTTATAGACTATAACTTTTCTTTTGACATAAGTGTAGTTATCTTGCTATGAACCAAGATATTTGTACACACAATTATTCCCAATCACTAAACAAAACATATATATTATAATAAGAACAAAAATACAACTCCAAAAAACAATTTGTATCCTATTTGGTTGGCAAAGATTGAACGCCATTATCTCATCTATTAACCCTTTCATATAGCCCATGATATGATACAACCATAGCCTTGATGTTTTCATCTTTGTGTGATTTTGGTATGATCTTTTGTGTTCTTCTTTGTATGTGTGAGTGTAAGAGAGAAAGAGTGGGGCTTCTTTGATTACACTTCCTTCCAGACCCTAAACTTCATGGAATATATGGTATAACTCCTTTGGATACAATTTTTGGTGTTCTCTCATAATCTCCTACAGACAAAATCTTGGTGTGTTCTTGGCAAGCTCGTAAACTTCTCAACAACGTCCCCCACCTGAGTATTTGTACCGTTCTTATTGAGCCATTCTATTGTAATGATTGCACCAAAAGTTATGAGTTGAAACCTCATCACTATGTTTTTTGACGAGCACTTTGAATCCGGCAAGAAGATTCCAAAAATATTCTTTCTCTCTCTCTCTCTCTCTCAACCTTGATATTTGAGGATTTTCTCTTTTTATCTCTCTCTCTCATTGATTTCTTTCCTTGACGAATACACATGCACAAGGAACAAAAATACCTCGATCTATAATTATGATCTCTTGAGCAATAAAGGTCTCTCTCTCTCTCTCTCTCTCTCTCTCTCTCTCTCTCTCTTCTTCCTCCATCCCCCATTTTCTCTTTCTATCTTGCCCTTCCACCCCCCTCTCTCTCTCCTCCTCCCCCTCCTCCCCCTCTCTCCCTCCACCCACTGATATTCCTCTGCAATCCAAAACTTGCTATCTTTAACACTGGTTTGGTACCAAAAAGGACATTTTAATGTCCTTTTTTTGCAAATTTAAATAAAATGGTACATGAAAAGAAATGATTTTATAAACTTATAAAATGTTATTTAAAGTACTCGTAGAAATTATAACTCCTCACTTTTGATCATAATCTCAATAGTAACTACACTCATGAAAAGAACCTATGCAAAACAACATTCAATGTTTCATTAAAACTCATACTCTAGCCTAAGAAATAAATGAGCAAGGTGCATGCAATAATCCGTGATAATTACTTATTTATGTGTTTGATATTTCTTGCAATTTTCATATGAGAAAAAATTTCTTTGTGACTAGAATTAAAAATAGAAATTCATGTGGGTCAAATATGCAACGTTCACAAATCAATTAACGATCATAAAAAAACATTTAGTTCATCTAAATATACAATTTCTTATGATGTATATATATTAGATCTATGACTCCATCACATAAGGTGATAATTTGTAAAGGTTATGCAAGCCACATTTGGTGATTTATGGCATATCCAAAAAACTGCGCATGTTGTAATTATGATTTAAAAAAAAATCAAAGATGAGCCTTAAAATAAAGTCCACTTTTGGATTTTTCCGTTCATCTCACTTATTTGTATACAAATGCCTCATATGGACACAATTGGGAGATTTATATACACACTTTCATTATTTTTTCATAGCAATGTTTTTTTTGCAAGAAATTACGCACTACAATTTTTTTTAAATGAGGTTAAGCTAGAGGATGCCTATGAGTTTGAACCCTTGAAAAATGCTTAGTTGATGGGTATTGACCTATAGATACATTATACACCTTAGGTTTTGTCCCATAACCTCATCATGTTAATGAAAGAGGCCTTGGAAGACCAAAATTTTCCTCTTTGTCAGCATTTTCAAGATTTTGGTCTTTTGATTATTATAAGAAAAACCTAGTCCCATAACTAGGTTATGAAGCTCAGTTTCTTGCTACAATAAGTCTTTTACTATCCATACACCTTGAAAGCTATGCAAAATCTTATTTTGATGAGAATCTATATTCAATTAATGAAATTTTTATTAAAACTGCACTAAATTTCTATGATTTTTTATCTTAAAACTTATCATTATAATCTTAATTTGTTATTAATTTTTGCAAAAGTAAAATTTGGGTATGTTCTTCACCTCATAGCTGACCTAAGATATGAACGTGACCTATGGAGTTTCTTTATAGATTCACCAAATAATTATGACAAGTTGCTAGAAAAGCAGGACACTTTAGTGTCTTAGGACATTTGAGTGTCCGATTACAGAACTAGTGTTAAGAAGATGTGACTAATGCAATAACTTGAGCTTCCATTCTTTCTTGTACTCCACAACCCTTTCCATGCCCATAACCTCAATTAGAAGAGATCCTGACTCAAGAAGTAGGATCATATGGTGTTTGTATCTTAACTTGGCGAAAGTTTGTAAAAAAACTCTTTTGGACATTCTCAAACTCTTTCCAAGTAGACTTTGAGATGCTCCTGCCCCACAGTTCAACTCCATAAAGAAGAACCGGTGTCACCAATGCATCAAAAAGGTACTTCTTGAGATTCCAACACGTGATTTTTCTTGCATTACACATGTTCTCAAATGCATAATATGTTCTGTTTCCCGCTCTAAAACAAAGCATAGCACATTCATTCCACTTGTGATTGGAAAAAACCTCAAGGCCAAGGTACTTAAAGCTCTCAACAACTTCAAGTGTCTCATGGTTGTACACAATGAATGGCTTCTCCTTATGGTTGTTTTTCACAAGCATAACCTTTGTTTTGAATTCATTCACAATCAGCTCGTTATACAAGAAAAAGTTCTCAAGGACAACCATAATCATTTTTGTATCTTCTAGAGTGTTGTGTGCTAGAAGAACTACATCACCGCATACAACAAAAGCATGATTATGGGATTGCAAATATGACCTCTTTGATGCCTTCTTCTTGCAAGTACCAATTGTTCCAATTGATCGATGCATAGACCAAAGAGAGTTGGTGACAACGGACATCCTTGTTGAACCCCAATAGTGCTTACAATTTTTTTTAAATTCCTCTTCCGATGCGCAATTACCATATCACCTTCTCATACATTCGAGAAACCGCAAGCATAAACTCACTTGTCACTTGGAGTTCTTCCATCCTTCTCCAAAAATTGTTTGTGGAATCATATCAAAGGATTTCTTAAAGTCCAAAAAACAACAATACAATCGCTTGCCTTTCAACCGACTTTTCTACATGAGAACACAAGGAGTGAAAATATGATCAATGGTGCTATGGCATCAATGAAAACCCGTTCTTTTGCACGCTTGTCATTTTCTTCAGCCCAATCACTCAATTTCATCTCCATTATGCAGCCAAATAACTTTTTTGTAAGAGACCAATCATTATAGTCCTATAGTTGTTTACATTCTCTGCATCCCCTCCTTTATGCAAAGGCTTGACCCAATTAGTACTCCAATCATAAGGCATGCCATGTTGAAGTGCAACGTTGAACATATCACACATCCACTCATGGGTAAAATCTCCCATCCATTTGATCATCTCCGGCTTAACACCTTGAAGATCTCCCACTCTGTGAGTGGCCAACTTTTCAAGCCCACCACATACATCCTCAATAGTAGAATAAAAAGAGTTCATACATGGGAGTGAACCATAAAATGGTATTCTTTCATAATTTTGTTGCTCATATAATTTCCTACAATGTGTGTACATATCCACAAGACTCAAGTCACAAAAATTCTCAATCTACTTGCCCTCAAGTTTCTCCAAAATCTTCCACATACACGTGCCTTTTCTTGGACTTGAAAAATTTGCTACTTTACTTCCCAACTTCTTCTCTTCTTTTGAATCAATGCCTTATATGTATACAAATGACTTTGATAGTTGTCTTTGTCCATAAATCCATACATAGTGATATCTTATCTTCCCTTTGGTTGATATTATAATGCTTAATTGCTTCTTCACATGCAAGGTCAATACATAAGGTCCGATGGTCTGATTCCCGGATGTATTGGCCAAATATAAAACTCTTTATGTGATACATGATGGCTTTGGAGAGTAGCATATAGCCAATCACACTATCCCCGTTATGTTTTCTACATGTAAATCCATTAGTTCCACTCCACAAAGTTACACCATTGCAATGAGGATGCATGTGCTTTTATACATGTGTAAAATTAACTTTTCATAATGATCCGGCTCTTTCTCATCCATTGAAGTATGATCATACAAGTGAACTTCCTCAACTCCCTTGAAATGTATGGCATATCAAATTGTTGAGTGTCATGTTGTAATGTTTTTCTGTGATCATTCATATCCCCAAATACAATAACATAACCTTCACCTTTGAAATAAGCAATGTCCTCTTCTAGATCCAAAAATGGTTGATCTCTATCCAAGCAAGCAGAAAAGGGAGAATCACGATGATGAATGTAGCAACCGGCTTAAAAAATGGGTGTTATTTTTTGTGTCATAATTTTCATCCATACATAACGTTTGTACTTGTCATCTTTCACAATTGATACAAAATATTCCAATCCTTTCTTGACCATACATGCTACCCCTCCTTTCCCTCTTCGTCGCTTGAGATTCTTTGACCACATCAATGAATGTACATTGTAATTCTCTAAGCCATAATCCTTTGTGTATCATACTCCCAAGTTTCAACAAGAAGTACAACATCTGCTTTGCTTGATAGTTCATCAATGTCAACCCCCACATTCCATGGGTATCCATTACAATTTCAAAAGCATATTTTCAATTGTAACTCGGCCTCATAGGTTGCACATCCCTATTTGCTTGAGGATCTTGCCTCCTCCTTGGGCACATTTTCGAGATATATATTCTTGTTTTTCTTATTATTTTCCTCATCTACCTTGCAACACATATTTTGTTGCTTAATAATGGCAATCTTCACATAGAAACCATTTTTTATCCCATAAATAGATCCAACTATTATCAAGGATAATATTTTGTTTGGTCTCATCCGGCATGGTGCATACAATTGGCCGTTCTCCCAAGCGAGGAGCTCGTTGCTTACCCACTCTATATGCTCCACAGACTATAACTCCAAACATGCCAAAGTGGGTTTTGAAGAAATCTTCAATAACAATGGCAAGAGAAGTGTTGAGCTATATATAGAGATACTAATAGTATCTCTATATATAGCTCAACAATAAGGAGACCTCACTAACTTCTCTTTGGGAATTCCACGAATAACAATTTTCTTAGAGCATCTCTCTGGTTCTTTCGACTCTTCCACATACACATTCTCAACATTCTTTATTTGAGCCATAGCTTGTATGAGAGAGGAACTAAGAACCACATTATTTATTTGAGTCATAGCTTGTATGAGAGAGGAACTAAGAACCACATTGCTACCACATACATCATCCCAAGACTTCTTTGTGCATACATTTTTGATGTCACATACATCTTGGCTCATGGTGTCAATTTTGTCCTCGTTCAATACATGTTCATGCTCTATTTTGCTCATGCACTCTTTCAAAGCATTCAAGTCCACAAGAGAGAGTTTAGATTCTTTGACATCCTCTTCAAGTTGCATCAAACATTTTGTTTGCATCTCAAGTGTTCTCTTGAGATTCTCATTCTCAACAACAAGAACCCTTAGCGTGCCATTCTCCATTGTAAGTTCCTATAAGTCTTCACCTTGTTTGTTTACGGTCTCTTGCAACAATACCAAGAACGCCATGATCATGGTTTTTGATGTCGTTTGTTGAGTGGTTGTGTTGCTATCTCCACACTTAGGAGATTTTGGATCATTTTCTACAATGGTTGTGGACCTTGTTCAAGAAGAACCCTTGCGTGTGTCAAAAGACATTGTATGTAAAATAAGAGATGAGAGTTAACTTTCTTGAACCTATTCACTTCAAAACTATTGCTACAAAAATGCCTTCCATAACTCTGATTTTTTTTTATCTTTAAAACAATGCGTAGAGGGCTCCGTGCTCTTCAATTGAGGCTATAGCTAGATCAACCAAATGGAGTTGGATGAAGAAGTCATGATCAAAAGAGTGAACTGCTATCTACTAGGTCAAAAAACGATTGCACTAGAGAGAGAGAGAGAGAGAGATGTAATTTTGATATTAATTATAGTTGAATGTCATGTCCCTATTATAAATTTAATATAATCTTATTGTGAACATTATTCTTGGTGTTAAATGATTTGGGTGTATACTCGTCGTTGTGTGTGTGTGTGTGTGTGTGTGTGTGTGTGTGTGTGTGTGTGTGTGTGTGAGTGAGAGAGAGAGAGAGAGAGAGAGAGAGAGAGAGATCTTTGATGAGTTGTGCTAAATATTTGAAAGAGTGTGTGTATGTTTATGATTTGGATGTGTTTTGTTCCTTGTGTATGTGTGCTCGCCAAAGACATAAATATATAAGAGATTGATAAGAGAGAGAAAAAGAGTGGATCTTCAACTACTAGAAAAGGTCGAGAGAGAGAAAGAATCTTTTTGGAATCTGCTCGTTGGATTTCAAAAAATCACTCACCGGAAAATGCTCCCCATAAAATTATGTTCCAGTAAATCCTACACCATCTATAATGTAGAACAAAAAGTTATCCGTGCCTTTCTTTTGGATCTTTTGTAACTATGTACCAAGAACAATTTTTATCTTTCTAATATCAATGATTGTAATATTTTGCCCAAAACACATACCCCATGCTCATTTTGTAATTTTGAGGAAATCAACGCTATGAGCCTAAGATGTAACCCTTCTTAATATTGTGGAAAATTAGCCTTATCAAGAATAGGTTAGTAGAATACCTATTTGATAAGGTACAGGGGTCATCCTACTTCACTAGGATTGATCTAGAAAGTGGTTACCATCAAATAAGGATAGTTGATCAAGACATTGTAAAGACTGCATTTTGCACTACGCTTGGTCTTTACGAGTACATTGTCATGCCTTTTGGCTTGGCCAATGTACCAGCCACATTTAACCATCTGATGGAGAAGCTATTCAAAACTCACTAAATCTTTACTACAGTGTTCTTTGAAGATATAATCATCTACTCTAATTCATTAGACAAACACAAGCAGCACCTCCAGGTAATATTTCAAGTTTTACAAAAGAATAAACTTTATAAGAATCGAAAGAAAAGTGATTTTTTCTTACAAGAGATTCAAAATTTAGGTCACATTATCTCTCGGGATGGCATCTAAATGGATCCATCAAAGTTAGAGGTAAAAATGATAGCCTAATCTAAGGAATGTGCATGAACTAAGAGGTTTTATAGGTATGTGTGCATACTATAATAGACGCTTCATAGAAAAGTTCTCACAAATTGTGGGACCATTACATGACCTAAAAAAGAAAAACGCTAGGTATATATGGTCGACCGAGGAGAACAATGCTTTAAAAAAGCTTAAAGAGAAGCTTATCTCTCAACCTGTGCTTACAGTACCGGATCTCTCAGAGCCATTCGAGGTCCATTGTGACGCATGTGGTGATTTCCTTGGAGCTATTTTGCTCCAAGAATAGCCTATGAAATTCGAATGCTTGACCCTGTTGAGCAAGCTCTAGGTATATATGAGAACTAACTCTTAGCAGTTCTACATGATCTAGACTCGTGGAAGCACTATTTATTGGGGATTCTTTTATTTTGCCAATGAATCACCAAAGCCTTAAGTACTTCATGACCCAGACCAAGCTCTCTGACAAACAAATGAGGTGGGAAAATCTCCTTTTGCAATTCCATTTTCATATTTCTCACATTACTGGCAAGCATAATCAAGTAGCCGATGCACTCTCAAGAAGACCGAGAGTGAATGCGGTATCCATAGTATCTCACAACCAATGATCTATATTCTATGATAGATAAGTACGCTTTCTTCGTCTTCTCCAAGCTGTGTGTGTTTCTCTGCACCCTAATTCCAACAATTGGTATCATAGCAGGTTACGTCCTACCGAGCTTAGTCGCCAGCTGCTCCAGCACACGTCTGCTCACTTTCTCCGATTACAGTGAGGTTTGGCGAGCGTTCACAGGTCTGCTTAGATTTTTGATTTGAGCTCATTTTAGCTACGTTTTCACTACAGGCAAGTCTGCACAGACAATTTTGTCATTTTGTGTAGAATTTTTTTCGGTGATGATTTTTGCATAACATGTGGCTTACAGTCTTCTATGGCTTGTGCTATATAGCACTTGTTGTTCCCGCTCCATTTCTCCTATTTTTGGACAATTTTCACATTAGGTGTAGCATTTACCATGGCTGACAACAACATAGATGTCTTCAAGATGTTTCGTGTTGAGGACAGGTTGGATGGGGACAATTACACTATGTGGGCTTATATGATGCAACACGTTCTTGTGTCAAAGGGCGTTTGGAATATTGGGCAGGGCATTGATGTACGTCCTGGTTCTGAGGATGTAGGAGATGTTGAGGATGTTGTAGGTCTTGCTACAAGGACTGCTGCTATTAGAGTTGTTTTGCCTATGGCAAAACAACCTCGTTGGGATGTAAAGGATGCGCAAGCTCATGCATTAATTGCGTTTTCTATGAAGTGCACCATTGTTTCTCACATTCGTTCAACAAAATTTGCATAACATGCTTGGATATTCTAGCAGGTCTTTATGCAAGCCGCAATGAGACTAAAATTGCTTTGCTGCGTAAAGAGCTTGAGTCGAAGATTATTCATGAGGAAGATGATATGGAAACTTTCCTTGCTAGTATCAAGGATATCAATGAGAAACTTATTTTTGCAGGTGAATTAATTTTAGATAGTTCCCTTGTGCAGACTATTCTTGATGCCTTACCAGATTATTACTAGACTTTTGCTAGTACTTGGAGACTTATGACCCAAGGAAATCCAGAAGCTGTCAAGTTTGATGCATTATGCACATTGATGTTGCAAGAGTCACTTTCCAGAAAAACTAGGACTAGACAATGTGTAGTCGAACAAGCTTTTACTTCTTCTCAAAGAAAGGGTGGTAACAGCAATGCAGCCACTTCTTATGGTTCTGCTGCGAGTGGCAAAACTTATGTTCCTAATGCTTCTACTGGTAGCACTTCGTTTGGCAATTCTGGTGATAAGGGCAAAATGAAGATGCGTTTCCATTATTGTAAAGCTAATGATCACTTGATCAAGCTGTGTCCTAAGTTGAAGGCCAAAGAGGCTAAGAAGAAAGAGGGTGGCTCCACTACAAATGCATCCATTGTTGAGTCTTTTGCGAAAGGCGACTGTGATGTTGATGTCGATGCAGAATGGGCTTTTAGCGTAGAGTGAACTTACAATCCTACTGTCCATGATGCATGCTTGTCAGTTTCTACAGATTCACATGTGTGGTATTTCGATAGTGGTGCTACAAATCACATTACCTCACATCATGAATTGTTCACCTCTCTTGAGTCTTTCTCTCATGGGAATTCTGTCACTTGTGCCAACAATGCCTCTTATCTGGTTCAAGGAGTTGGAAAAACTGTGCTTACGGCTGCTAATGGCAGTTACTTCACACTTGTTGATGCACTTTATGTATCTAGGATCAAGAAGAATATTTTGTCTATATCCACACTTGCTAGACTTGGACTTGTAGTCAAATTTGTGGATGACAAATGTATAGTTCATGATCTCAGTTTTGGTTATGAAATTGCTACATTTGGGCTTTTGTGGCGTGGGCTGTATAAGATCACTTTGTATGACAAGTGTGGACAAAATCTTGCAAATGCAGTTGCAGATCCAAGGTTTTCTTCAGATGCAAAACTTTGGCATACACATTTTGATCATCTGAATTTTACCAGTTTGCTGCATTTGCAGTAATTTGATATGGTTGCTTCTTTGTTGCCTCTTGAATCACCTGTCAAACATGTTGTGAAGGCTGTATTTTGGGTAAGATGCAACGTTCTACGTCTCCAAAGGATGGTTCAGTTTGGGCCACATGCGGGTTGCAGCTTGTGCATAGTGATATTTGTGGGCCCATGCAAACTCCGTCCTTGGGAAATTACCTTTATTTTGTGACTTTCATTGATGATTAATCCAGGCATGCATGGGTATTTCTGCTTAAAGAGAAGTCGGAAGTTTCTATGTGCTTCAAACAATTTTTGGCTATGGTTGAAAATGTCTCGAAATGTACTATGGGCACCCTCCGTTCCGATCGAGGGATATATGTCTCATGAATTCAATGCATTTATGGCTAGTCGTGGGATAAAACACCAATGTATAGTGACTTATACACCTTAGCAAAATGGTGTTGCTGAGAGAAAAAATAGGTCACTTACGGAAATGGCACAATGTATGGTCAAAAGTCAAGCTTTGCCGCATTTTTTTGTCTTGAGGCCATCATGTGTGCCAGTTATGTACTAAACAGGTGTCCCACAAAAGCTGTGCAGTCTATTATTCCATATGAAGTATGACATGATAGAAATCCTTCTATTGAGAACATGCGTGTTTTTGGCTATTTAGCATGTGCTTTGGTGCTACAAACATAGCGCAAAAAATTGGATGATAAGGCTGTCAAATGTATTTTTATTGGTTATAGTGCTAAAAGCAAAGGTTACAGGTTGTATCATCCGCAAACAAAAACTATTTTGGTTTCATGGGATGTAGTGTTTGTGGAAGATTCTGTTCAGCCCTTGCTGTCATGTATTAGAGACAATAATGTAAGCTCAGAGGACATTTATGACACTTTCTTGCCTCTTTTTGGTGGTGGAAATATGAATTTAAGCTCCAATGAGGCAAATGTACAGCCTATGGGGGTTTCTGAAAATGTTACAGATCAGCCTATTACTGATGCAGATGTACATGATGTACTTGATGAGGAAAGGGCTGAAAATGAGCAGGCTAGAGGTATGCCAAAATGGCTGGTCCACACTTTGCGTGACAGTAAATTGGATGCACCTTTGTCTAGTCATACTCGTTCAGGATCTCTCCATGCATCTTATGCATCATATTGTTATGCTTTGGCTATGTCTAGCCTACATGATGTTGAGGAGCCTCTGTCTTTTGATGAAGCACAGAATTTAGAAAATTGGATGGATGCCATGCAATTAGAATATGATGCACATATAGAAAATGACACATGGACTTTAGGTGATTTGCCTCTTGAAAAAAAGCCCATTGGTACATTGGTACAAAGTGGGTTTACAAGTTGAAACGCAATCCGGATAGTGAGATCGATTGCCGTAAGGCTCGACTTGTTGCAAAGGGTATTGTACAGCAAAAAGGCATAGATTATGGAGAGACTTTTATTTTGCTCCCACTTGTCGTATGAATACTGTGCGTTTGCTATGTGCATTGGCAGCTCATTTTGGTTGGGATGTACATCAATCAGACATTGTTACTGCTTTCTTGAATGGTGACATATTTGAGGAAGTTTATGTAATGCAGCCTCATGGTTTTGTCAAGAAAGGACAAGAGGACAAAGTGTGCAAATGTAACAAGGATTTGTATGGGTTGAAGCAATCTCCTCATGCTTGGTATGAGAAAGCTGACACTCATTGGGTCAAACAAGGCTTTCGTAACAGTCCAACAGAAAGCACATTGTATGTAAAGCATGAGGGTGATGTACTTCTCATTGTGGTTCTTTATGTTGATGATTTTCTAATCACACTGGACCAAATGAGAGACATATTGCTGAATTCAAGGCTGATTTGAATGCTAATTTCAAGATGAAAGATTTAACACTATTGCATCATTACTTGGGTATTTAGTTTAAGCAGTGTGTTGGTGGTATTGCCTTGTGTGAGAAAAGTTACATAGAGACATTGCTATGTAAGTTTGGACTTGAGGATTCCAAACCTATTGCCAGTCCCATGGAAACATATTTGAAGTTGAGTGTACATGATGCTGGCAATCCTCCTGATGTCACTCTTTACCAAATTGCTATTGGCTGCCTCATTTATGTATGCAACATGACGCCGGATATTCAGTTTGCAGTCTCACAGGTCAGCACATTTATGCATAGCCCACGGTCTAAGCATTAGCAGACTGTCAACAGGATTTTTCGCTACCTTAGTTCACATCTTGGCTTGTTTTATCCTAAGGGGGATCATTTATGCCAGACTTACATTCTTTTTCAAACTCAGATTTGGCTGGTTGTTTTGACAGGTGAGTGTCCACAAGTGGTTTTTGTTTCATGCTTGGCAGTTCATGTATATCATGGTTGAGCAAGAAGAAACCTACTGTGGCCACTTTGAGTTGTGAGGCAGAGTACAGGGCAATCTTCACAGCTACGGTTGAGTGTGTATGGCTCAAACGCCTTATGGCTTATTTGGGTGTTGGACAAGACACTGCCAACACTATCTACACTGACAATCAGAGCGTATTGGCAGTTGCAAGGAACCCAGTTTTTCATTCTCGCACAAAGCACATTGAGGTGCATTACCACTATGTCAGGGAGAGGCTCTCAGCAAGAGAGATCAGCTTGGCTTATGTGTCAACATAGGATAGCCTTGCAGATCTTTTCACAAAGGCATTGTCTCATGAGAAGCTTGAAGCTTTCCGCAAAGCTTTAGGATTACTCCCCTTTGTGGACTGATCATGTACACAGGGCATGGCACTTCCCTTTACTCATGTGTCATCTCTTGTTCACTGCATCACTCTAGGGGGGAATTGTTAGCATATACATGTGGTAGTGATGTGTGTGAACACATGGGGCATTTTTTCCCTCTTTAGGAGGTTTTTTCCCCGGATCATTGTATATACACCCATCACTCTAGGGCTATCTATCTTTGCATTGCACACTAAGTAACACACTGTCTATTGTGTGCCTTGAGCTTCCTTCGTCTTCTCCAAGCTGTGTGCGTTTCTCTGCAACCCTAATTCCAACATGAATCTCACCTATCATAAAAACTAATATCTAATTCTCCCAAATGATTTTCTCATGTTCAACTAATCGTTTAATATGGGGAGGTGCCAGGGGAGTAAAATCTAAAATATTGGTAAGGCTGCCAGACCGGTCGCAACAAGGATCCAAAGGAGGGAAAATAGGGATCCAAAGGGGGGCAATATGCAAAAGGTCAATGTGCATCAATGGAACTTAAAAGACCTAAGGTTCAGCTCCATTAATACTTCCATAGGCTAAGGTTCTAAAAGTTAATTAACAAGTCTATTGACCAAAAGTGGGAAAATTGGATGGTTAAGGGAAGACTAAAAAGTCTTCCCATATCCCTAGGAATGAGCGTGAGAGTCCTAAAGGGAGGGGAAGAGAGAGAAACACACACACACACACACACACACACACACACACACACACTCCCAAGATCTCCCTATACACAAAGGGAAAATGGACACATGGTAGGCTCCTAGCCTAGATGCCCCCAATCTCCCCTCAAATCCTATTGGATGGCCATAGAGGTGGACCAATGAGAATTAGGCTAGAGTAAAATTACTCTAATCATTTTAAAAATGCTTGATAAAAGAACCAATAGAAATTAAGCTCCCCAGAATTCTATTTGACAGTGTACCAAGGGGTCCATTGAGCATCTAACACCCAATGGCTTGCTTGATTCCTATTGGCCAACGGACTAAAGGTCCAATGAGAGTTTCAATAGATTATTTTAATTACCTAAATCTCTCACAAAAGGGGAAAGAGGGACACTTTTCAGAAGGCTATCAACAATGCTTCTTACTTGTTATTGGATAAGCTATGCAGGAGCCAATGGGAAGCTAGCAAGATCATTTGGGAAGAGGGGTCGACCAAGAAGAGAGAGAGAGGCTAGCATTTTATATTAACTAATTTTGCTCTACACACACACAAATCCTGTGTTGATCAAGAACTCCATCTCCTTCTCCAAGCATTGAGAAGTGGAGGCCTACACCAACAACTCTTGGCTATGGAATGTAAATCCAACCAAGATCCAAGCTTCAATGTCATGCTCATGTTCTCTACCATGCTAATTACTAATCTAAGGTATGCTATTAGAGTCATTATGTGGGGATAATACTTCTTCTCATAAGATAAAACTTCTTCGTCTCAATCTTTCCTCATTCCTTGCTAGTTCTTGATGAGAGACGCAGGTATGGAGGATGCCAACGTTGAATCACCATGGCTATGGCGGAGGAGCTTGCAGAGATGAGCAAGAGAGAGAGAATTTGATAGATCAACAGAAACAACATGCTTTGATTGATAATCATTTTGTGTGTAAACTCCTTACAATAAAATAGCAAAGCTTCTCATGCATGACTTGACTTACAACTAAAGCTTCACTACATGCTATAGACAGTGTTCCCACAAGCTAAGACACCACTATTGGGCTTGCATACCCAACAACCCCCCCCCCCCCCCTCAAGCCCAAACCACTAATAATGGACTTGAGACAAACCATGGTAGAGTCCAACCACTTGAAACCATGAGTAGAAACCCTCCCCTTGACAATAACATAGGTGTGTGTGTGTGTGTACTTCCCTCAAACAACCACCAGTGTGAGACATACCAGAACTCAACCAAACAACAAAGGGTGGTCTTACCACTTTTTATGTGGCAGGGTCTAACCCGTCCAATTTTGACATGATGACAACTGACAAGCATGACAAACTAAAACAAACCTTTGACATAAAATAGATGATAATGTTGTTAAATAAAATCATAGCAAACCTATGACATTGAACATGTTAAACCAATTTTGAGCTCTGCAGATTGTTGATGGACCAGATGTTTGAAAGAAAAGCTTCTTCTTTCTTCTGATTGTCAATGTGATTGAGCATGTCGTAAAGCTTTCTTGGCACTTGGAACATGCCTATGAGCCGCATGTATTGCAACTGCAAGTCTACATCTATTATAGGTGACTTGCTTATCACCTGAGCTATGGTTTTTGGATAAGCCTTGTTGCTCTTTTTTGGCATCACTTTTATCAGTCACAATTAACGCTGTCAAGCCAATGATCCGATGGAAGTGCCAGGACATGCACTTGAAATAGCTTTAAGATGCTTTCACTTCCTAAGAAAGGCCTGATTTTTGAGATGCTGTAACTATTGTGCACAGTTGCCCTATTACCAAGCTCAACAATTGCAGCAAAGGCATCATTTTTTGAGAGGTAGGGTAGTCACCGCACAAGGCTTGCTGCACTGCGTTTTAAAAAGAAATGCGAAGAAGCACCATGTGCCAAAAGCGTGGCCTGGTGGCATTTTGATATACAACTGCAACTGCCCCCTACAGATTTTCCCTACACCTATGGCCTCTACAACGTATTGAAACGTTGTGTCTACACCTTGAGAGACGGCTTGTGCTTGATGGAGTTTTGAGAGGCTTGCCTGCCTACGATGAGGTCCACCTTGCCTAGGACAGCCACTGTAGCACTGAGCGTCTTGATATGGTGCGCCTTTTCCTGCCTACCTGAGAGCCTGGTGCTCTGATACCAGTTGATGAGAGATGGAGCTATGAAGGGTGCCACCAGTGAATCACCATGGCTATGGCAGAGGAGCGTGTAGATATGAGCAATAGAGAGAGAATTCCATAGATCAATAGAAACAACACGCTTTGATTGATAATCATTTTGTGTGTAAACTCCTTACAATATAAATAGCAAAGATTTCCATGCATGACTTGACTTACAACTAAAGCTGCACTGCATGCAATAGAGAGTGTTCCCACAGGCTAAGACACCACTACCAGGCTTGCATACCCAACAGCTCTCACCATCTTTGAAGGTGTGTGAGGTCTAGGGACTAAGGCTAGGCCCACTAGGTGTGTTTTCCAAGCATAATTTGGTGCATGAAGCTTCCATCTTCATTGTACCAATGACTTTTGTCAAGGAAGACAAAGATTGTATTGTACAAAAGTCTGTCTTGATGGGAGAAGCTATAATACAAAGCCCTTTTGGAGGGGGACCGGCTCCATGTAAATCAATTGTTCTATTTCTCCCTCTTTTCAAGTATTGTCTATGCCAAACTAGCTAGATGTAATTGTTATGTTGCTTTCTTCAACTAAGTACTCTCTCTATGCTCATTAGTAACTTGTTCTTAATGAAATGCTCACTATGTTATCTTTTTTTGCTACACACAAGTTACTAGTGCATTAAATGTTCTTTATCCTTGATTCCTCATCTGCAGTTGCCCAATCCGGTACAGATTTGTAACCAATCCCAACTTCAAACTGGCATAACTTGCTCACCATACCTCCAATTGATGAGCCATAATAACAAGACTCTAGAGCACCTTGAGTACTACAATTCTAGTCCATAAACTTCCATTTTTTATCACCTCATACATACCCATTTTTAGAATAAAAATCATAGGTGATGTCCCTTTCAAACCGCATCCGGCATACATTTAGCATCAAACCTTGCCTGTTATCAATCCTTAGCCGCTGCTCAATATACATACAGGCTTCAAAGTACCCAAACTTGTAGCCCCTAGGCCCTTTTTCACATCATGTAAGGAGAGCGGCATGACATCCAGCCCCTCTCAACCTACACATCCTCCAGCATGTGCCAATCGTTTTTCCTTTTAATTTGCATCATCAAAAGCTTCAGTAGACACATCATCCTGTGCATACATATCATTATCATTCCTTGGTTGTCGATCTAAGATTTGATCCTCAAAATTAAAACTCACCTTCCGGTTTCTTGAATAGCTTGATCCTTTTCCCTGCAATAGGCACTCTAAGCTCAATGCCATCGAGCTCACATAATGTATATGTTGCATTGTCACAAACATGAACTACTACACATGGTCCAAAGAACGCTTGACCATCTTCCACATAGCAAAGTATTAGTTCTCCAAGCTACTGTCATAAACAAGTAACTAATCTCCATCTTTGATAGGATAAGGTCGTAGCCTATTCTTCTCATCAAATGTTGCTTTATTCTTCAACCTTGCCTCCTTGAGCTTTTCTTTGGCTTGATCAATATCTTCTTGATGTCTCTCAAGTTGACGAATACATAAAGCAAGAAAATATTCAATAGACATATCCACTTCCCATGGAATCATAGTCCAAGACATAACTACCTCCTTTGTAGGCATAATGGGTTTTTGTCTATACATCAATTCAAATGGCATATAACCTGTAACTGAACTATGTGTAGTGTGATCAACCCATAAAGAAAAATGTGTAGTCAAATGGTCACTTAACAGAACACAAAATTAAAGTGTCCAAGGACATAAAAGTGACTTGTTAACAATAAGCGGATGCCCTCTTTCACTTTTTCCATTACCTTTTGGATTCTACACCATAGTATGAGCCACTTTGATGCCCAAACAATCAAAGAGCTCATGAGCTTCATTTGCATCCAGCCTCCTCTATCATCAATGATTTTACCAACACAACCATACCTTGTAATGACATCTTTAAGTAAAAATTTACACACAGCACTTGTAGCCTTTGTATGCAAATCTCTTCCTACAAGAACAATATACCTCATTTGCCAAACCCCCACCACTGGCATTGTAATCAGATCTACTACCCACTTGTAATGCATAGCTATTGGATAAGTAGGATGTAATACATCTCAATGGTGTACATTAGAATACTGTTGGCATACTAAGACAGTTTCCACAAATTGAGAAACATTTTTGTACATTCCCTTCCACCAATAGTGGTGCTTGATTTTGACAAAAGTTGCCCATACCCCTCTGTGTCCATCCCATAAGATTTCATCAAAATCTTTAATCACATGTTTTTGTGTTGCTTTATCACAAACAGCCCATTGTGATACCCCTCATGAATGCTTTCGTTTCTTCCACAAATGAACATCCTTTAAAAAGTAGCTATAAGCCTTTTTCCTGATCCTCTTGTACTCTTGATCACTACATCCCTCTTTCCTGGTAAGATTGCTGAGGTAATATCCTATCAAAAGCCATTCTCCATCATACATCTCTTCAGAAAATACTTTAAAAACATGCATATGAGTACCACAGATTGGATGTAAATGAGAAGAGGTATAGAACTTTAAGCCCACATCATCATTACTGGTGAGCATTGCCTCTTCATCTTCATATCTGGCCCATGACAACACTTTTTCTAGAGGGTCTGCAACATGAGCAGAGTGCGGTAACCAAATATGATAAAATACACACGCACCCAAAAACCTTTGAACCTCAGTAACTAATGTGCATGTTTTTCTTTCATCTTCTATATAGATTGAGGTTTAGTCAAAATCAGTCTTCCTCCATCTAGGGCACACAAATGCCACACAATTAAAACCTCTTTAGCACCAAAAAATGATTTTGGCCCTGAAAGTGTCAAGTTAACTTCTTCAAGCCTAGATAACATGGCATCACAGTCCAACAAACTGTTGGCACCCCCTCTAGTCTTTTACCTCATCTTTGAACCCTTCTTCAAATCTCTTGATTGGCAGATCATGGATGAAAGTCATAGTAGCATGAGGAATAAAATCCCTTAGCACCTTATTCATACCATTCATCATGTGAGCTATAGAGTTAGTAGCACCCTGTGGTAGAGTGCACATCCTCACCAAACCGAGAGGTGTACACATTGTAGTAACACCCGTGCTCTCCAAAGCAAGCTAAAACTATTCATATCTTGAGTAAATATGACCCATAGATCACCCATAGAGTAGATAGATCTTCCTACAAAGTCTTCAACAAACTCGTCTACAATTGGACTTGTACCCATATTACCATGAATGAACCACAGATTAGAGTATGGTGCACATGATGGTTCCAAAATTACCATCCTTATCATCTCATTTAGCGATGGAAAGTGAGCTTTGGGTACTATAATAGAGCGTAAACTCCGTGGCATATGAGGAACAGTAAATATAACCATAGGAGAAACAACATTTGGATATGCATATCCAATCTCACCTGGCTCAAAAGCAAAGGCCCTACCATTTGTTTCAAGCATCTATCAAAAGCATTTTATCTCCTCTTCAGTAATGAAATCCTCCTCTCCTATCTTCAGCTACTTCAATGTCTCTTCAGTGAACTTAAGCTCAATGTTCTTTGGAAGTCTTAGTATAGGTTGGAGAGAATCTTTTTCCATTATTCCATCACTTCCTTTTGGCAAAGGTGTAGCCACCAGCCTCCCCTTCTTTGCAACAGATTTATATTTTGTCTCTACTAGGAATTCAACTGGTTCACCCAAATCCTCCTTTATATGTGTAAGTGCTTCATATACATCCAGTTATTCATACATGTTCATTGAATGTACTTTAACTATGTCAGTTCCACCTTGTAACATATATTGCATGATCTCCTCTACCTTTGACATAGCATTCACATAAGAGACGTCTTCAAAGATCCTTGCAATTACATCATTTGGTTCAAGCACATCACATCCTTGCAATTCACTTTGAATACCTGACACATATTGCTTTTCCCATTTAGGTAGCTCATTAAACTTCATGTATGACACCGAACCCTCACATGTTAATCCCAAAAATCCTAAAGAGAAAGTCTCTCTTTGCGAGAGCTTTTCCACTTCTGTATGACCATAGTCCCACTTTATAGTGGCACACCAAGAAAGTCCTATGAAAACCTGTGTTCTTTGAACTCTTTGCGTATCTTTGGCAATGGATGATCACATAGACTGTCTTTGTTTCTGGCATGATCTACACACACAATCATAAAATGAACAACCCTTTTACTATCTCTGTTATGGATCCTTGCATAGGCTTAGTCATCATCTAAAACCTTTGTTTCCATGCGTAAAACCATAATGTTGGGTTGTACGGGTATGAGTGGATAGGAAAAGTTCTCTGTTTTTTTTAAAAATATGCATCACAAACATCCTCAATAACTACCTTAACAATTTCACATGCACTATAAAGATCCCCTAGAAGCATATTGGAAGCTCAAATTTGCCAACTGTGATCAACATAAATAGGTTGTGAGTGCGCTAATGCCGTGCGTGTGTGGAGACTGAGAAGGGAAGAGAAAGAGAGTACACAGGATGTGGGTGGAGCTCCCAAATATCACTGTATGAGCACAATGTGAAAATGAGTGAGAGCTTCTTTGTATGTATAAAGAATAAGGAGGTAAATGTGGGTGGCAAGACACTAGTCAATGGACACAAGCAAAGCATGGTGAGGCACACCACCTTTACCTTACATTCTCCCTCTAAAGGTTCTGTGCCAATAAGTGTCAAGAAGACTAGCCTACATCTAGTATATACAAGAGGTGAGAGAAGACGACTCTCAATATACGCCCACTAGCTCACTCTATAAACGCTCTAGTATATATGCAACATGCATACCACTAGGGCTAGAGCTCCGATGACACTTTTGATGTAGGTATCGAGTGACCACCTCCATGGCTCCACAACGCACAATACCAGTGACAGTCATTGCACGACTGACAACTCCCACTGCAAATGCACCAACCGCATAAGCAAGATCAGGTCTCGAGACCAAAAGGTCAAACAATGAGAGATCCAAAAGCCGACTAATCATGCACTATATGTGCCAACCTATCCATGTCCGCAACCTCAGTGCCATATGCATCCTCATCACATGAACCACTTGACTATGCATCACCATGTCAGCATCGTCTAGCACAGGCATATCGACCGAGAATGACTGCAAATTAAATCAAAAAATCAGCACCGCTGCAATCACACACAGCTTTTGAAGGACATTGTTGCCCTCAAATGTATCAGACACATCATATAACAATGCACCGGTCTCTGGCTTAACTAATGTCACCTCAATTGATGACTGACAAAGCTGTGCATCCTAGAGATACCACTATCTGCATGAACGTCACAACAAGACAAATGCACAACCTACTCTCCATGTAGCACATCCGCAAAAGAGACATTCCTCGTCTCTCGCTCCAAACAGGGCTGCAAATACATAGTTGTATCCCCAGAGATACCATTGTCTGTGTGAACATCACCACAAGACAAATGCACAACCTACTCTCCATGCAGCACATATGCAAAAGAGACATGCCTCGTCTCTTGCTCCAAACATGGATTCAAATACACAGAGACTACACCTCCTCGTGTGTTAGAAATATTCAAAGGGTATACTCGACCACTCCTAGCACCTCTGGCTATCACAGTGATCCCTTATGCATTTGAAATGACCACTCTCCAAGCAGTACACAATATCCACTACTCCATAATTGACACACTAAAATGAGACTCTGGCTAAGTCCTGGTACATAACGTACATCTCGTAGCATAAGCAATGCATTGCTAGGTAAAGACATGCATACATCTCTAGCAACCTCTATGTCATATGTTGAGCCATCAGCAAACTGCACATAACCAAGTCTCCGACTAGAGAAAGAGCAAAACAAATCACGACGTGGTGTCATGTAAAAAACTACATGCTCGTCTAGTAGAAAACGTGTAGACAATGTGCTATCCGAAGACACAAAGTAGTCTGAAGGCAAGCTAGACTCAAAATTGATATGCCTGTCACATGCATACTCCCTAGCATTTGTCCTCATAGTAGCACCATGCATCTGCCTCCTCCGCTGCCTCATACACCTAAAGCAACAACACCTAATATGCCCATCTTGGCCGTAGTGCCAACATGTCAGTTGCGATTGTGAACGAGAACCACCTCTAATCCGAAGTGTCTCCATATCCATGCCAAAACTATGGCAAACAATTCTCAAGATCACGAGACTCTCCCACCAGAGAGCAAACCACTGTCTCAAGAAAAGAAGGTGAGAAAATGGTCAAGCTTACTAGCCTCAATAATAGGCATACATATCTGGTAAAATTTTGGCAGAGTCTCCTATGTAACTAGAGGAAAAAACTCAACAGTAAATTGCAATGGAGACAACAACAAATGCCTAAATGGACAATCCGGGAATGTACTCATCTGGAATCTCCTCACAAAATCATACACTGAGCCAAACCGCTCTAGCCAGAGTATCACTCAACGGTGCCACAAATGACATACATATGTGAGTGAAAAATTGATGCCAAAACGTCAATGAGTGAAAATGTGACAAAAAATTGTAGACTATCAAAATGTGTAGAGAAATGAAGTGAAGTGAAGCGTAGCGAAGTGTTTAATGAGTAGGGAAGGCCTCCTTTTAATCTTAATTTGATAAGGCCTTTAACTTATCGTGATCAGTTACTTTACATATTTTGATATGCTTTCGTCCTTCTCAAAGCTTTTCCAACAAGCTACTTATGCAAGAAGCTAATTTCCTACAAGTGGCTTATGCATGAAGCTACTTTTCCTATAAGTGGCTTCATCAACAAGCTACTTTCAACTAGTGGATTTTTTTTTTTTAACAAGTTACTTTTTCACCTTACGCTATTCTTTCTTTGTTTTCTTATGCACATTTATATTTTCTTGAGATAAAACTAATATACCATGCATTGGTTATATCTACGTTCCCACGGTGAAAACCAAAAGTGTCTCATGGATAGCTTTGCATTGATTATATCCATGTTCCCATGGTTAAAACCAAAATCGTCTCATGGGTAGCTAGGATGCTTTACTAGATCGTATTTGGAAAGTCAATGGCTTAAATATTTCAGCAAGAGTAAGGCTAAGAGGAGGACCTTAAAAACTCCCCAACAAAAAGAAGGAGTTGTCCTCAGCTCGAAATAAATAAGAAAGCTGTGAAATCTTCATTCGCACGTTACACTTTCAACTTCTGGGTAACGCTAATTTACCCTTCCTTGGCTAGCTAGCCTATATAAGGTGCACTATATTTTCATTTCTTCCAGTATTATTCCCTTTTTCTTTCACTTTTCTTTCCATCCCTTGTCAAAATTCCTTAGGTTTGTCTCTTTACTCATTATCTTACGTTATGGATCGGTGGCAAGAGCTAGTTTTATCTGTAGCCATTCCTCATCTACAACACAAGTGAATCCGTGAGGAGAGATTTTGTGGAGCGATATGGACGCCTGCTATTTTCTCATTTGGGAACTTTAGTAGCTCAAACCAAATGGCGGATATTTCAAAGTATAACAAGGGTGACCCCTTTGGGGTTGGGATCACTTTCGTAATATTGTCAATTTGGCTATGGTTACTGAAGCTATGGGTTTGGGTCCTCGGTATTACTACGTAATGAGGTCCATGCATCGAGGTTTTTCAAAACAAGTCTTTCTGCTTGCTCAATTCCTTCCTCATCAAAAGATATATCTTTACCCTCACTTTGGTTTACCACGTAGAGGGCCCTTTAACTTCACACCTCATACTAGAGAGATTAGTGCAATAATTTCACAGCGAATCTTTCCTATTCATGAGAGGCCTAATATGTGCCCTGCTTGTGAAGTTGCTTTTGTGATCATGTAATGGATGGGCTTATTGACCTCTAGAAAATGTATCTTTGTTATATCCCTTAACAAACTCATCATGTTCTAAGATCTTGGTGCGTGTCTTAAGTCCTTCTTTCTCTGATTTTTCTTGATGGATACAATGAAATTGGTTCTGAGTTCTTATATCTTGTATTTGATAGAAGTCCCTGAGAGAATTTCAAACTTGGTTAAATCTATTTAATAATTTTGTCATTCCATACACAAATCCAAGTCACAAGATGTAAAGGAAATCACTAATCTCGTTATTATTTAGCAAAAGGTCAGGTTACAAAAGTTCAGTAAGATAGGACTTGTATTCTGTAGTTACATGGGCTAACATGGTTTGGTTTGAGTACAAAAAAGAGGAGAATCCTGATAAAAAAGATGAGGAAACTGAGAAGTAAGGCGTTCCCACTCTTCCCAAGAGGCATCTTCAATGGGATAGCCCTTCCACTGGACTAAAGCCTCCCGAATTTTTCAATGTCGTAGCTTCTGCTCCTTCATGTCTAAAATTTATTATGTATCCATCTAGAATTCTTTCTGTGTGATAAGAATAGTATCTTCGTCATGTAGGATGTGAAGGGGATCTGCAACATATCTTTTTAGCAAGCTAACATGAAAAACATTGTGCACATGCAAGTGAGGGGGTAAAGCGAGTTCATAAGATTAGTCCCCTATCCTTATCATAATCTCAAAGGGTCCACAATATCTATATGCTAACTTCCTGTATTTTCCCAATTTGACTGAACTTCTCTTTGGCTTGACCGTAAGGAAAACTCTATCTCCTACCTTAAAAATCCGGGGAGATCTATGTAAATCGGCATAACTCTTTTGCTTGTCACTTGCTCTCTTAAGGTTCTCCTTTATTATTTTGATTTGACAATCCATTTCTTCAAGTGTATTCTTTCTTGTAGGTATAGGGAGACTTGGGTCGGCCATTCTGAGCGGAATGATACAATCTTGTCCATAAAGAGCTTTGTAGGAATAATTATAAGCAGATTCCACTAAGGGTAAAAACTTGATCAAAAGATGAGGTTGCGGACTGCAGTATGATCTCAACATATCTTCTATGACTTGATTAACTCTTTCACTTTGTCCACTGTCTTTGGATGATATGCTGAACTTAGGTTTAATTGAGTACCTAAGGACTGGAAAATGGCCTTCCAAAACTTAGAGGTAAACTTGGCATCACGATCACTGATTATCCTAGTAGGTATTCCATGTAATCTGATAATTTCCTTTATAAAAATGTGTGCAATATCTGCTGCAGAGGGAGTGGTTTTGACTGGGAGAAGGTGAGCTCATTAGACAAATTTTGGACTCACAAAGGGGCCCTTAAAGGAGTTTGACTTTACCTCTCTCTACCAAAACGGGCGCATGGATAAATTTTTGCAAACAAACTCCAAAGTTGGCGGAGGTTTGACAGTTAGAATGTCCTCTTCAAGCTCTATCTACTGATATATAGCACGCCATGAGATTCCTCATATTTTAGATGATTCTTTTTTTGATTCACCAATGATGTGACAACTCTGTCGGAATCTATGTGAATCAAAAAAAGAATCTTCTGAAATATGAGGAACCTTATGGCGTGCTATATATCAATATATAGAGCTTGAAGAGGACATTCTAACTATCAAACCTCCGCCAACTTTGGATTTTTTTTGCAAAAATTTATCCATGCGCCTGTTTTGGTAGAGAGAGGTAAAGTCAAACTCCTTTAAGGGCCCCTTTGTGAGTCCAAATTTGGCCTAATGACTGTGGTGAATTTATCCACCACCACAGAAATTGAATCAAAATTTCCATCAGTCTTGGGTTACCCTATTACAAAATCCATATTGATGCACTCCCACTTCATTGTAGGTATGTCCAATGGTTGTAGCTTCCCAGGAATCTTAACTCTTTCAACCTTCACCTTTTGGCATACCAAACACTTCTTAATATACTCTAAGGTGTCCTTTTTCATCTTAGGCCAGTAGAAATTCTGTTTAAGAGAAGCAAACATTTTGTGATAAACTGGGTGAGCTGCAAGGGTATTTTCATGAGCTTCCTTTAGAATTTGCGTCCTTAAGCATGTAGGTATGCACAACCGATTCCTGAAGAATAAGAGTCCATCTTGAATAGAGTATCCTTCCAGATATCTTTTCTAAACCCGAGCTTGGATTTCTTGAATCAACGGACCAAATTGCTCATCAGTATGAAGGGCATTTTGAAATTCTTCGGGTAGAGTTGAATGGACTAGTGTAATGGCAAGGGCCACTACTCGTCGGCTTAGAGCATCGGCAGCTTGACTTTCCTTGCCTGGTTTAAATTTGACCTCAAAAGTGAACTCTTGTAGGAATTCAACCCATCGCCTTTGTCACATATTGAGATCTGGCTGGGTGAAAATCCACTTGAGACTTTTGTGGTCAGTAACAAGCTCAAACATCTGACCTAAAAGATAGTGTCTCCACTTTTTAAGGACATGAACCACAGCCAGTAGCTCGAGGTCATGGGTGGGGTAATTCTTCTCATGAACCCTGAGCTATCGTGATTCATAAGCTATGGGATGGACTTCTGTTGTAGGATTCCACCTACACCTTGTATGCAAGCATCCACTATCAACTCAAAGGATTTTTTGAAAATCTGGAAGTTTGAGAAGAGGTTCACTGGCCAAAATCTCCTTTAATTTGTTGAATTCTTTATGCCTCTTGTCTGACCAGATAAAGGGTTCCTCCTTCTTAGTGAGTCCAGTGAGAGGGCCTACAATAAGTGCATAGTTTTTAATAAATACTCGACACCATCCTGTGAGGCCAAGAATTCCCCGTACTTCTGAAACAGTCTTGGGAATGGGCCATTGGGATACAGCTTCGACCTTAGCTGGGTCGGGAGAAATACCATCCTTTGAAACTATGTATCCCAAATAGGCAACCTTCTCTACAAAGAAAGAGCATTTGCTACGCTTGGCGTAGAGTTGGGCTTTTCTGAGAATCTCCAAGACATGGCGTACATGTCGTTCATGATCTTCTCTAGTCTTTGAATATATAAGGATGTCATCAAAGAAGACTAGAAAAAAATCATCGAACTCTGTCCTAAAGAGTTCGGTCATAAGACGATTAAATGTCTCAGGGGCATTAGTTAGGCCAAAAGGCATGACAGTGAACTCATAATGCCCAAACCTTGTGTTAAAAGCTGTTTTCAAAATATCCTCCCTTTTTATCCCAACTTGGTAATAGCCTGACCTGAGATCAATCTTGGTGAAAAATTTGGAACCACCGAGTCGATCAAGCAGCTCATCTATGTGAGGCAAGGGATAATTGTTCTTGACAATGGACTCATTTAGGCCTCAAAAATCTATGCAAAGTCTGAACGTTCCATCTTGACTGGCTTTGACTATCTTCAAGGGAGCTTTCCCTGTTCTGCCTTGCACTAAGACTTGCTCACCCTTTGAGTTTGAAAAAGAGATGCTTCCTTCAATGCAATGAATGTTGGCTTTAGTTTTACTCAACCAATCCATCCCTAGGATTCCTTCAAATCGGCTCATTTTTAGGATTCTTTTAGATATACAAGACTAGTTAAATTCTTTTAAAGATAGACCTTTCAAAAAGGTAAACTCTTTGTTATTTTTTCAAAACTTTTTTTTTCTTTTTTCTTTTCTATTATGCCAAAAACGTTTTACATCTCGGAGAAATACTTAATGATATAGGCTTGCACTTCTTTAGTAATTTCTATACATCAAGTTCTTCCATATCTTGCTTTGTGAGTACGGACTTTAAAGTCTTAAGGTTACCAGTAAAATACAAGTCTATGGACTCGAGAAGAAAGTGACTTGAGAGCACATATAGCCTCACCAACTTGTTTCCAAGGGCTATGTGTAAATGGTCCACTAAGTGTTGTTCTTTGTTGTGGGTATATAAACATCTTATCATGAGGGAGGTTGGTCATAATAGAAGAAGCTTTCTTTCATATTCTATGGCATGAGAACTAATAATACAATAGCGATTGGGACCTAGTACCCTCATCATGGCCAGGTGAAGATTATTTAGAAGGTGTTCATGGCCCCAAAGAGTTACTTCAGTTATGTTGCATTGGGTCTTCCACATTTTTGGAGCTCCGGTTGTCCCTTTGGCCGGAAAAAGGAGGTGAACAAAGTGCTCTAACATGGCCTCCTTTTGTTCCATAGTTGCTCCTTCCATTTTCTTTTGGACAATTTCGAGTACTTTCTCTTCTTAAGAAAACCACATCATCTGCAATTAGAGAAGTTATTTTCCATTACCTCACTCTTTTCTACAAGATTCAATTAAGACCTTTATCTATCCAAGGACAGAAACCGCGCTCTGATACCACTTGTGGGGGCCATGCCTGGGGACCTCGGGGACCACCGGTTGTACAATCTCCACATGGATACACCGTGATCTCCAACATCCATCCCGCTTGAGAATGACACCAAGACAGGACTCCTCCTATTCTTCGATGCCAACTCAAGGGGGTGATAACATTCAATTTCTCTCATATGGATCCCTTAACCCCGAAGAACCTTGCTTATTAATCAAACTTACCAATCGAAGTCATCAGACTAACTTGAAACATAACCTTCCCGGGGTCAACTGGTGGGAGTTCTCTAATTCACCCTTGGTTCAAGGTCATTGACGCTTTTTCCCGGTTAGGACCGAGCACAGCCGTCAATGCGTTCCCCTAAGGCGAGTGTATTATAATCTACACGAATCCCTCGATCCCAAGTTGTTCCCCGCTCCGTCGATCGGAATCCCTTTTCCCCCCCTCAGGGCTTAATTGCTAAGACAACATAAAATTGGGTTCGACTTTCCGGCCAACAATCAACCCTCCGGAATCCGCCCACCCAAAGAACCGTTTGATAAATGCACCTTCACAAGGTAGTACTATGATACTAGAAAACAGTATTCCAATCATGGCGAACCAAGAATACATTTCAAGCATTTGAAAGCAGCATGCAAACTGTTGCATACCCTTGCAAATGTGCATTTATTAGGTCGTTCCCACCTTTTCCTTTATAGAATATTTTTACTTCCTTTTTACTTTAATATTAGTAATATTATCTAGTTATCTTTCAAGAAATCACATATACTTCTCCAGGCATATCCCGATCCTCATCGCGCAGGACTCGGGTATCCTGTCTCCTTTGCCACGTGAGTCGGCGGCGCCTTTACACAGATTCCATTTCTTATTTTTATTTATCTTGTGTGGGAAAGGCTTCAAAAATAATCTACTTTAGGTTCCTTTCAAATCAATAATCCCGAGAAGAAGAGCAAAGGTTAAGCTGATGAGGACAATTGCGGAATAGCCATTTAGGTTCCTAGCCTTTCCAAGGTTTCTTTTTTCCAAACCATTTGAAGAGTTTCTTAATTAAATCACATCCTCCTCCCTTATCATGATCCCTGGATGGATTCTTTTTCCTTCATCCTTTTCCCGTGGGCATCTGGCCTACCCGGACTAGGCCGATTTCTAGACGCATCCGTGGGTCACATCCACCCCGCCGGGACACACTCCCATTCAATCCCATTTCTAGGGCAATAATGAACCCTGAGCTCAAACATAGACCAACGGTTACTAGTCCTAGCCAAAAAGGACCATCCCCCGTTGTATCCCACAGGTAAACACCTGCGCCGGACTTTTTCCAAACAATGAAGACAAGTTCACACTTAAATCGCTATGTTATGCTAGGGCTATTCACGTCATTCTTCTTTTAAATCCTAGTTTAAATTTTAGATTAAGCTCCTTGAGTTATAAACCCTTAATTCCTAATTCCTTTTAATTTACTATTCAAACAAAGCATTAAGAAAACAACGAATCTCATGGAAGTTTAAGGTTTTGTCTCTACATAAGTTTCAAGTTATCCCGGACTTTGATGAATCCCATTTTGGCCCCTTTTCATCATTTTCAATCCATGGGACATCTCCATGGAAGCGATGGGAGTTTTATGTTCAAGAAACAGGTTCATGACCTCCGGAAGCTATCCCCTTACTCCCCCCTTCGAATTTGCAAAACAATCCCGAAAGCAGACAAACTTGAAATGAACAATGCATATGCTTTCTATAATGAGTTTTTGCTTTGGTGTGATCTATGAATGGTACACACAAAACATTCAAAATGCACCAACTTACAACCTTGGGCAACTAATCAAAACTTCCTTTGAGTGCTTATGCAAGAGTAAAACCTTCTATCTATAGTTGTGTAAAATGGCAAAGTTCCTAAGAGTGGATTTTCTAGTGTATTGTAAAATATGCATGTAATAGTGTATGAATGAACAAAAAAATCTTCTTTAGCAAGGGATTTAGGCGTACCTTTAATACCGTGGAGAGGATTAATCAAGTGGCTTAAAGAGGCTTAAGGTTTCGGAACCTTAATGTGTAGATAATAGGGTCTTCTCCTTGCTTTGGAAGAGTAACGGCAAGTGTATTCATGTGGCTGGATCTTTTCCACTTTCCTTTGCTTGAAAACCACCAATTTGTCTATGGGAATAGAAAGAGATTAAGAAAATTCAAGCTATGGAAAGCTTGTAGGTTAAGAGGGTAATGGTAATTTGGATTATGGTTATGGCTTCTCTTGAGGAGAGAGAGATGTGTAGGTGTGTGTGTGAAGGAGGATTAGCATTGGCTTTTCATGGCTCACTATCAAGCTTGCACTATCAAAATGTGTAGAAAAATGAAGTTAAGCGAAGCGTAGCGAAGTGAAGAGAAAAAGTGTTTAATGAGTAGGGAAGGCCTCCTTTTAAGCTTAATTTGATAAGGCCTTTAACTTATCGTGATGAGTTACTTTACATATTTTGATATGCTTTCTTCCTTCTTAAAGCTTCTCCATAATGGCTTCTCTTGAGGAGAGAGGGATGTGTAGGTGTGTGTGAAGGAGGATTAGCATTGGCTTTTCATGGCTCACTATCAAGCTTGCACTATCAAAATGTGTAGAGAAATGAAGTGAAGTGAAGCGTAGCGAAGTGAAGAGAAGAAGTGTTTAATGAGTAGGAAGGCCTCCTTTTAAGCTTAATTTGATAAGGCCTTTAACTTATCGTGATAAGTTACTTTACATATTTTGATATGCTTTCTTCCTTCTCAAAGCTTCTCCAACAAGCTACTTATGCAAGAAGCTAATTTACTACAAGTGGCTAATGCATGAAGCTACTTTTCCTATAAGTGGCTTCTTCAACAAGCCTACTTTCAACTAGTGGATTTTTTTTTTCAACAAGTTACTTTTTCACCTTACCCTATTCTTTCTTTGTTTTCTTATGCACATTTATATTTTCTTGAGATAAAACCAATATCCCATGCATTGGTTATATCTACGTTCCCACGGTGAAAACCGAAAGTGTCTCATCGATAGCTTTGCATTGATTATATCCATGTTCCCATGGTTAAAAACAAAAGAGTCTCTATTGGAATTAGGGTTGCAGAGAAACACACACAGCTTCACTACAAGAGGCTATTCATATTAGCGACGCTCACACAGCGACGCTCAAAAAAAAAATCCCGGTGTCGCTATGAGCATCGCAAATTTAAAAGTAAATTTGTGATGCTCATAGGGACGCCGGCTGGGCTAAAAAAAATAACAGAGAGTGCCCAAAAACTCAGATCTCAGATCTGAGTTTTTCGGCACCCTCAAGCAAGGAGCAGGTAACGCTCTCCTTCTCTCTCTCTCTCTCTCTCTCTCTCTCTTTCTTCTCCACACACACACACACACACACACACACGAGGAAAGGAAGGAGAGCCAGGTATGCTCCTTCCCTCTCCTCACTCTCATGTTCCCTTCCCCTCTTTCTCTCTTCCTCTCTCTCTCTCTCTCTCTCTCTCTCTCTCTCTCTCACACACACACACACACACACACAAACACACACACACATAGTGTTTTTGAGAGATCGAGAGAGAGAGAGAGAGAGAGAGAGAGAGAGAGAGAGAGAGAGAGAGAGAGAAAGAGTACAAACATAAACAAAAACGCACACACACATACATAAACAAAGAATGCACACACACATTGAGAGAGGAAAAGAGAGAGAGAGCATGCATAAACAAAAAACGCACACATTGAGAGAGGAAAAGAGAGAGAGAACATGCATAAACAAAAAACGCACACATTGAGAGAGGAAAAGAGAGAGAAAACATGCATAAACAAAAAAACGCACACACATTGAGAGAGAAAGAGAGAGAAACTAATTTAACGTCGTAGGAAACTAATTAAAATTAAAAGACCTAAAGATCTAGCCGACGAGGAGTTGAACTCAAGACCTATTATTCAAGAGGGAAATGGCATAACCAATCTATCATACTTGGCATGGGTGATAGAAAGGTTATACCATTTATCTCTTTTTATTGGCACACACATCCACACACGCGTACACACACAAGAAGAAGAGAGTTATAACGTCGTAGGAAACTATCCTAAAAGACGTTAAAGATTAGGTTAGATGTAGACTTACGTTAAATTAGATTTAGGTTTATTTAAGTTAAATTAGATTAGATTTAGGTTTATTTTTAGTTAGATTTACGTTTATTTACGCTAGATTTAGATTTACGTTATATTAGATTAGATTTAGGTCTCCATAGACTGCGATTGCGATGCCTGCATGAAGCGGGTGAAGAAAGCCCTCAATGGAATATAGGGTGTTGCTGCCTTCACTCATGGTGGGCTCCGTCGATCCAAAAGTACTGGTGAAATGTCTTCAGAAGATAGGGAAGAAGGTGGATCTTCAGGGCGGCAAGAGTCACTTCAAAGTTAGTAACAAGAGCAAGAATGGTCCAAAGGGCCAATTGCTGTCGTCAGATGTGGATGGAGATGAGGCAGCGTCACCGCTGGAAGTTAACTCTCACATCTTTAGTGATGAGAATGCCAACTCTTGCCAAGTTATGTGAAAAATTATGTGTTAAATCAGTTTTAAGGTTCTTATAATCCCTGTTAGTTTAGTTCTTTGTTTTTAATATAAAATAATTTACGTTAGATTTAGATTTATGTTATATTAGATTAGACTTAGGTTTATTTAGGTTTACCCACACACACACACACACACACACACAAGAAGAAGAGAGTTTTAACGTCGTAGGAAACTATCCCAAAAGACGTTAAAGATTAGGTTAGATGTAGACTTACGTTAAATTAGATTTAGGTTTATTTTTAGTTAGATTTACGTTTATTTAGATTTACGCTTATTTACGTTAGATCGAGTACACGCAAGAATTACTTACGGTTTAGGGTTTAGAGTTAGACGAACAGTGAAAAGATCTACTGTGAAAAGATGTTAAGATGCTGTGAAGTGCTACAGCTAGAGAAGAGGCAAAGGGGTTTTGTCCACTACATGCAGTATCATGTAGATGTGGGTCTATAGATTTCTTGTACCCACAAATATAGGCATTGACCAATAAAGACGAGATTATAACCCGGTGGTTCTGATCTCCGTGCACCTATAGACCGAGGTGTGCGGGGATTGGACATGACTAGAGAATGTGAGGTAGAGAGAGAGAGAGAGAGAGAGAGAGAGAGAGAGAGAGATAAGACGAAGAATGCCAATAGAATATTAAATTTGTTGTCCAAGTTATAAGATTTTTATCCTCATTATGAGTAGTGACGAGGATGTGGGACCGTCCAACCGAAACACCTATCTCTCAACGAGGGTCTTATGTCCTTGTAATCAATGCAAGCATGCTATGCGATGGACAAGACGTGTTTCTTTGCAGCACGTTCGTGAATTTGGCGAGTTCGATCCATCTATTATAGATCGAGTTGTTTCCAATTATAACTCGTCGGACTCTGACGCTGGCCAACAAGCAGCAATCTTGCAACCCAATAGACGTGTTCGCAGGCGCTTTGGTCAAGCAGCATATGTGAGGCCACAAGATGTAGCCTCTGACAGCTCGGGGGATGATCATGCAGAGCACATTCCCAACGAGGCAATGTTTGAGCCCGAGATTGATGAAATGATTGAGACGATCATGGATTCAGAAAGGTATATCTATGATGATATGAAAAGTGAAGCCGATACGCCATTGTATAATGGAGCACGTATGTCTAGATTGAAAGCACTCCTGGTTCTTCTCAACAAGCAGGCAAAGTTTGGATGGAGTGACACTAGCGTCACAATGCTTTTCAGGTGATCTATTACAATTAGTTTACTTTAATAAAACTCTAAATGTATAATGATCTGATAGATTTTTACACGACTGTATCGTATTTTTATGTTGTGTAGATTGCTTAAAGAGCACAT
Source organism: Adiantum capillus-veneris (assembly GCF_014529385.1). Classification (NCBI taxonomy): domain Eukaryota; kingdom Viridiplantae; phylum Streptophyta; class Polypodiopsida; order Polypodiales; family Pteridaceae; genus Adiantum; species Adiantum capillus-veneris. The sequence continues at coordinate 81,099,091 of NC_140945.1, forward strand.
ACTACCAGTTGACAATGTGATGCCAGATTCTCGAGATGAAGCAAGAAAGATTTTGCGAAACTTGGGGATGGATTACAATTCTATCCACGCTTGTCCTAATGACTGCATTCTTTTCAGAGGGGAATACATAGACATGGAGAAGTGTCCGAAATGTGATTCTCAAAGATATCGAGTAGATCTCCACGGGACAAAAATTCCACAAAAGGTTTTGCAATATTTTCCTCTGCTTCCTCACATCAAGCATTTCTTCGAATGTAAGTCCATGGCCGCCCTAGCATCATGGCATGAGGAGAATAAATCTTCGGATGGTGTGCTACAAATTCCTGCAGATTGAGCAGCCTGGAAACATATAGATGGAACATGGTCAAATTTTGCCAGGGAAGCTCGAAATTTGCGCTTAGGCCTGGCTATGGATGGCGTAAATCCATTTTGTCAAAGATCAACATCTTACAGTGTATGGCCCGTTGTCATCGTCAACTACAACATTCCCCCGTGGTTGACTACGAAGAAGGGGCACCTATGGCTAAGCTTTATTGTGCTAGGGCGATATAAAGTGAAGAATATGGATGTGTATCTTCGTCCACTATTGGAAGAGCTACAACAATTGTGGATTGGCATAGAGGTGGTGGATATGAGCCGACACACAGGACGACAGAATGCTTTGATCAGAGGCATTCTAATGTGGACCATGCATGACTATCCCGGGCTAATAGAATGCTCAGGTGATCTATTGACACTCCTCACTCAGACACTGTAAATCTTGTTTTTTCCCATAGTTGATCTATTATCATGTGTAGACCGTTTTGAAGTCACACGATTGGCATAAAATGTGTCAGGTACGTTCATAGTGGACTTTAATATCATTGCATAAAATGTGGACTTTAATATCATTGCTGCACATACTTTACAGTTTATTTTACCGGTTGCCATTGAGGGATGTTTGTCTCTCGACGTCCGTAACACAATCTACAAACTTGCAAAGCTGGTGCAATGGATATCACAAAAGGAGATCAACGTAGACTCCATACCATTCGCCAAACCAAATGTTGCGGAGCTTGTGTGCATGTTTGAGAAACATTTTCCTACTACCATGCTAACCATTCATGTGCATCTTCTTGTTCACATAGTTGATGAGGTGGAAATAGCTGGCACAGTTCATTCCAGATGGATGTTCTTCTTAGAACGTTTCATGAAAACGCTTAAGGGATATGTGCGTCAAAAGGCACGTCCGGAGGGTAGCATGGCAGAAGGTTGGTTGGTATCAGAGTCCCTAGTGTACATTGGAGAGTGGCTAGACGGATTTGATAAAGCCCGAGACACGCTATGGCGAACCATAGATGATGAGCGCATATCTGGGATTGTCATGTGCAATCTCGGTGTTGAGAAGAAGATGACGGAAGATCTAGAGTCTAAAATCAACTGATTTTGCATGCTTCACAATCCAGTGATGCAAAAGTGGATTTCACAATATGAGGATGCAAAGCAAGAGCAACAAAGGGCACGAATCGAGTGGAGACGGGGAAGACGACCACCAATGCACTATCCGACGGGTCTGGAGAGCCTACCAACATTCATGAGCTTAAGATGGTTGCACAACCAATTGAAAAGCGCACAACAATGTGGTGACGAAGTGACTGAGGAAGAGTGGGAGTACTCTCGGGGTTGCGCGACCAAGGTAAGTTTGCAATGTACGACTAGCTAGTGACTTTATTTCTAAACGTTTGAACGGCCACTCATAATCTTTGTTCGTTGTAGTATAAGTCATACACAGCAGCATGGTGTAAAGGTCGACATTTTATGGTGGAACGGATCGACAAAAAGCGTTTTACTCAAGATTGTGGAATCATGGCAAAATTTGAACAGTCTAGTCGACGACGTTCCTCTGATGCAGATCCTGTGGTGGTGGAACTCACTTACTTCGGCACGCTACAAGAGATTTTGAGGATCGATTACAGAGGATTTTTTGTCGACTTGTTCGACGTGCAATGGTTCAAGATAATCATGGAGGGTCGCAACGCTACTGTGCATAGAGGAGAGTCTGATTTTCTTGAGGTGGATTCTACTAAGAAATGGACTGACCTAAGAGACACTTTCGTACTACCCGAGCATTGTGAACAATTAAGTATGTACATAGTTAACATCCCCCTTTTACAAGTTATGTGCTTGAAAGCTCTCATGTAAGTTATGTGGCTCTGGCAGGTAATATTTCATCCTACAAAGTCTACATCAAACTGGTGGTACGTCATAGAGGTAGCCCCTCGTAGTGCAAGGACGTATGAAGGCTACCATGTGCCAATCACAATGTCATCAATGGAGGAGATCAAAGAAGATGCTCAATCAGAAGCCGCTGCGGTGGTGCCAGACGAGCATCAAGATGCTACTACTCTATATGGGGTGCATGCAGAGGAGCTACAAAATGAAACAGAGGATATGTGTTTAAACAGAGAGCTCTATATAGATATAGGAAGTTATGCTGAGTTATGCGAGGATGAGAGAGAGCTCTCTTAAAGCCACAAATATTGTATTTGAACAATTTTGCTCCGTGTTGTAAAAGATCTGGCTCTCTAAGTACCTTCCATGGTGTATAACGCTCTTTTCTACTCGCGCTCACATCTTTTGATTGAAAATTCTGAGTTTTCGACTTGCCTCTTCTATCACTCAATTCATTGCGTCATTGTATTTATATGCGTCATTACGTCATTGTATTTAATGGTCTTTGCGTCATTGTCTACTCTATTCATTCAATATTAAGTTTAAATATTCATGTGTTTAATGCAGGTATGGATGATGAGGAGTTTCTTTCTTCTTTGTCACCGCAGCAGAGACAGTGCATCATCGCGCGTTCCTACTCCATCCGCATCTCCCTCTCTTTTGGAGCATTCGGCGCGCTCCGAAGCTTCGGTGTCGACGAGACAATCTTCACACTCGTCTAGACACCGGCGCTCTAGTGGTGGCGGTGGCGGTTGTTGTGGGGATTCCGCCGCCGATGCCTCCACACCGCCTCGTGTTCGATGAGGCTCTTTACCCTCCCCTTCTTTGCCCGCCCCCACACCAGCCACAGCATCACCATCTACGCCAGGTTTTGCGCGGCTGACTGTTCCTAGCAGCTACACACCTCTACCTACTCCGCCAGGAGCCACCCCACTCGACACTCCTCGCTTCGGGGCCCAGACGCCGGTGGAGACACTTGACGTCCATACCCCCATCGACACGCCGCTAGAGACCCTTGTCGGGACACCCAGGTTCACGCGTCACCGGCCAGAGGGCTTGCCTTACTCCGTCGACTTCAGCGGCGGCATGATCATGGATGATGACGGCAAGAAGGTGATCTCACGCATGCGTGGTCTTTCCTCTCAGCTGTTTAGACACTACATACTAAAAAAATGGAGTGAAGTATCAAGTGATTTAAAAGCCAGAGTCATCAGCATACTTCATGATGAGTTTCCCATTCCAACACGGGATCAGCGCTTCAATGAAGACCTGATGAAGATTCGAATGCGCGAATACTGCAAACACAAGCGTTCCGAAGTGCAAAAAGCAATCAAGCATGGGTGGAACAGGCCAGATTGGCTGGCCAAATAAGATTGGAAGAATGCGAAGAAAGCATCGTGCGAGAATCCCGACAAGTGGAAGCAACAAAAGGATGCAGCCAGAGCGCGAATAGAGGCAGGGAGCTCGTACCACTTGGGGAGTGGTGGATGGGCATCATTTGAGGCCAATTTTGTAAGTGTTTTCTCATTGCTCTTTATGTTCGATAGTTTAGGGTTTATGAGTTTTTAATTCCAACATAATGAAATCTTTGTATGTTTTGACAGTGGTCGATGACAGGACATGATCCCACACCGTACGAGCGCGAGTACGCAGGCAGGAAGGGCTTAAACGCCCTAATGAACATTCTCAGTTCTCGCGGCGGCATGGTTAGTATTAGGGTTTACTCTTTTCTATTTTTTGTATTGTTTTATAAATGTCGTTATATGTTTATACTTACTGAAAGCTGTCTTATTGTCTTTTTTTGCAGAATCCGACAGATAGGCTGCTTGGATGCGATGAGACGTCTGACTAGACGACGTCAGTTTAGCCGTAGCTAGATAGCATTAGTTTAGGGTTTCTCATAGCTTATGTATCATGAGACGGATTTTATACGTCTTTTTGAACCATGTATATTATTACATTTGTCACCGCAGTTCATTTTGCCAATCAATTCTTTATGTCTATGATGTTGTACAATTGTCATTATTACATTTTCCAATCAATTCATTTTGCCTATGATGTGTACAATCGTCAATTTTGCAAACAATGCGTCTTGTGGGTGACTATTTTGGGTCTATTATCTACCCTTGCACTTTTTTTAAAAAGTGAATCAAGTACAATATGGTTGATGGGTGGCAGGGCATTCAATGCCCTATCACCAAAAAAAAAATCTCTTGGGCGTCGCTATAACCGTCGCTATTTATGGCTCTGGAGCGTCGCTATAGACTTCTCTGTAAACGTCGCTATAACCGTTGCTATGACCATCGCTATGAGCGTCGCTATGAGAGTCTCTATATAGCGACGCATATAGCGACGCCTATAGCGTCGCATATAGCGACGCTCTCGTAGCGACGCTATTAGCGACGGTTTTAGCGACTCCGGGGGGTTATAAAAACCCAGTGTATTTCCGTCGCTAACAGCGTCACAAGAGCACACAACCTCTTGTAGTGGTTGGAGAAGACGAAGGAAGCTCAAGGCACACAATAGAGAGTGTGTTACTTAGTGTGCAATGGAAAGATAGATAGCCCTAGAGTGATGGGCATATATACAATGCACGGGGGGAAAAACCTCCTAAAGAGGGAAAAAATGTCCCGGCGGTCCTAGTGTGTTCACACACATCGCTACCACATGTATATGGTAACAAATCCCCCCTAGAGTGATACGGTGAACGAGAGCTGGCACATGAGTAAAGGGAAGTGCCATGCCCTGAGGACAGGATCAGTCCACAAAGGGGAGTAAGACCAAAGCTTTGCGGAAAGCTTCAAGCTTCTCACGAGACAATGCCTTTGTGAAAAGATCTGCAAGGTTGTCCTGTGTTAGCACATAAGCCAAGCTGATCTCTTCTGCTGAGAGCCTCTCCCTAACATAGTGCTAATGCACCTCAATGTGCTTTGTGCGAGCATGAAAAACTGGGTTACTCACAACTGCCAATGCGCTCTGACTGTCTGTGTAGATAGTGTTGGCAGTGTCCTTTCCAACACCCAAATCAGCCATAAGGCGTCTGAGCCATACACACTCAACCGTAGATGTGAAGACTGCCATGTACTCAGCCTCACAACTAGAAGTGGCCACAGTAGGTTGCTTCTTGCTCAACCATTATATACATGAACTGCCAAGCATGAAACAAAAACCACTTGTGGACACTCGCGTGTCAAAACAACCAGCCCAATCTGAGTCCGAAAAAGCATGTAAGTCTGGCGGCAATGATTCCCCCTTGGGATAAAACAAGCCAAGATGTAAAGTGCCACTAAGGTAGCGGAAAATCCTCTTGACATCTTGCCAATGCTTAGACCCTGGGCTATGCATAAATCTGCTGACCTGTGAGACTGCAAACTGAATATCCGGCCTCGTGTTGCATACATAAATGAGGCAGCCAACAACAGTTTGGTAAAGAGTGACATCATCAGGATTGCCAGCATCATGTAGACTCAACTTCAAACCTCTTTCCATGGGAGTGGAAATAGGTTTGCAATCCTCAAGTCCAAACTTACATAGCAATGTCTCTATGTAACTTTTCTGACACAAGGCAATACCACCATCACACTGTTTAAACTGTATACCCAAATAAGGATGCAACAGCCCCAAATATTTCATCTTGAAAGTAGCATTCAAATCAGCCTTAAATTCAGCAATATGTCTCTCATTTGGTCCAGTGATCAGCAAGTCATCAACATAAAGAACCACAATGAGAAGTACATCACCCTCATGCTTTACATACAATGTGCTTTCTGTTGGACTTTTACGAAAGCCTTGTTTGACCAAATGAGTGTCAGCTTTCTCATACCAAGCACGAGGAGATTGCTTCCACCCATACAAAGACTTTTTACATTTGCACACTTTGTCCTCTTGTCCTTTTATGACAAAACCGTGAGGCTGCGTTACATAAAATTCCTCAAATATGTCACCATTCAAGAAAGCAGTAACAATGTCTGATTGATGTACATCCCAACCAAAATGAGATGCCAATGCACATAGAAAACGCACAGTAGTCATACGAAAAATGGGAGAAAAAGTCTCTTCATAATCTATGCCTTTTTGTTGTGCATAACCCTTTGCAACAAGTCCAGCCTTATGGCGATAGATCTCACCATCCGGCTTGCGTTTCAACTTGTAAACCCACTTCGTACCAATGGCCTTTTTGCCAGGAGGAAAATCACATAAAGTCCATGTGTCATTTTCTATAAGTGCATCGTATTCTGATTGCATGGTAGCCATCCAATTTTCTGAATTTTGTGCTTCTTCAAAAGAAAGAGGCTCCTTAATATCATGTAAGCTAGACACAGCCAAAGCATAACAATCTGATGCATAAGATGTATGGCAAGAGCCTGAACGAGTACGACTAGACAAAGGTGCATCCAATTTACTGTCACGTAAAGTGTGCACCAGCCATTTTGGCATACCTCTAGCCTGCTCATTTTCAGCCCTTTTGTCATCAAGTACATCATGTACATCTGCATCAGTAATAGGCCGATCTAAAACATTTTCAAAAACCCCCATAGGTTGTACATTTGCCTCATTGTAACTTACATTCGTATTTCCACGACTGAAAAGAGGCAACAGAGTGTCATAAATGTCCTGTGAGCTTACATTACTGTCTCTAGTACATGACAGCAAGGGTTGAACAGAATCTTCCACAAACACTACATCCCGTGAAACCAGAATACGTTTTGTTTGCAGATGATACAACCTGTAACCTTTGCTTTCAGCACTATAACCAACAAAAATACATTTGATAGCCTTATCATCCAATTTTTTGCGCTGCACTTGTGGCACCAAAGCATATGCCAAACAGCCAAAAACACGCATGTGCTCAATAGAAGGCTTTCTATCATGCCATGCTTCATATGGAGTAATAGACCACAAAGCTTTCGTAGGACACCTGTTAAGTACATAAGTGGCACACATGATGGCCTCAAGCCAAAAAGAATGCGGTAAAGCTTGACATTTGACCATACATCGTGCCATTTCCGTCAGTGACCTGTTTTTTCTCTCAACAACACCATTTTGCTGAGGTGTGTAAGGCATTGTACATTGGTGTTTTATTCCACGACTAGCTAGAAATGCATTAAATTCATGAGACATATACTTCCCCCCTCGATCGGAACGGAGGGTGCCCATAGTACATTTTGAGACATTTTCAGCCATAGCCAGAAATTGTTTGAAGCACATAAAAACTTCGGACTTCGCTTTAAGCGGAAATACCCATGCATGCCTGGAGTAATCATCAATGATAATCACGAAGTACGGGTAATTGCCCAAGCTAAGGACGGAGTTTGCATGGGCCCACAAACATCACTATGTACAAGTTGCAACCTGCATGTGGCTTGAACTGAACCATACTTTGGAAATTTAGAACGCTGCATCTTACCCAAAATACAGCCTTCACAAACATGTTTGACAGGTGCTTCAAGAGGCGGCAAGGAAGCAACCATATCAGATTTCTGCAAACGCAGCAAATTGGCAAAATTCAGATGACCAAAACGTGCATGCCAAAGTTTTGCATCTGAAATAGCCCTTGAATCTGCAACAGCATTTGCAAAGTTTTGTCCACACTTGTCATACAAAGTGAGCTTATACAGCCCATGGCACAAAAGCCCAGATGCAACAATTTCATCACTAAAACTGAGATCATGAACTGTACATCTGTCATCCACAAATTTGACTACAAGTCCAAGCCTAGCAAGTGCGGATACAGACAAGAGATTCTTCTTGATCTCAGATACATAAAGTGCATCAACAAGTGTGAAGGAACTGTCATTAGCAGCAGCAAAATCTTTCCAACTCCCTGAACTGGATAGGAGGCGTTGTTGGCACAAGTGAGTGAATTCCCATGAGGGACAGACTCGAGAGAGGTAAACAATTCACGATGTGAGGTAATTCACTTTGTAGCACCACTGTCAAAATACCACACATGTGAATCTGCAGCAACTGACAAGCATGCATCATGGACAACGGAATTGTAAGTGCACTCTGCGCTAAAAGCCCATTCTGCATCAACATCAGCAACACAGTCTCCTTTCACAGAAGACTCAACAATGGCTGCATTTGTAGTGGAACCAGCATTTGCAGTGGAACCACCCTCTTTATTCTTAGCCTCTTTGGCCTTCAACTTAGAACACGACTTGGTCAAGTGATCATTAGCTTTACAATAATGTCAACGCATCTTATTTTTGCCCTTATCACCAGAATTGTCAGACGAAGTGCTGCCAGCAGAAGCATTAGGAACAAAATTTTTGCCACTCGCAGCAGAACCATAATAAGTGGCTGCATTACTGTTACCACCCTTTCTTTGAGAATCAATAAAAACCTGTTCAACTGCACGCTACCTAGTCCTGTTTTGTCTGGAAAGTGACTCTTGCAACAACAATGTTCATAATGCATCAAACTTGACAACTTCAGGATTTCCTTGGGTCATAAGTCTCCCAGTACTAGCAAAAGTCTGGTAGGAATCTGGTAAGGCATCGAGAACAGTCTGCACAAGGGAACTATCTGAAACGACTTCACCTGCAGAAATAAGCTGCTCATTGATATCCTTGACACTAGCAAGGAAAGTGTCCATATCATCTTCCTCATGCATAATCTTCGACTCCAGCTCTTTATGCAGCAAAGCAATTTTAGCCTCATTGCGGCTTGCATAAAGACCTGCTAAAATATCCCAAGCCTGTTTTGCAGATTTTGCTGAACAGATGTGAGGAACAATGGTGCGCTTCACAGACAACACAATCAATGCATGAGCCTGCTCACCCTTAATATCCCAACGAGCTTGTTATGCCGTAGGAAAAACAACTCTAATAGCTGCAATCCTTGCAGCAAGACCTGCAACATCCTCAACATCGCCTACATCCTCAGAACCAGGACGTACATCAATGCCCTGCACAATGTTCCAGACACCCTTTGACACAAGAACATGTTGCATCATATAAGCCCACATAGGGTATTTGTCCCCATCCAACCTGTCCTCAGCAGCAAACATCTTGAACACATCTGTGTTGTTGTTGTCAGCCATGGTAAATGCTGTACCTGATGTAAAAACTACCCGAAAATAGGAGAAACGGAGCGGGAACAACCTCTGCTATATAGCACAAACCGTAGAAGACTATAAGGCACCTGTTATGCAAAAAACGACACTGACAGAAATTCTGCACAAATTGACGAAATAGCCTGTGCAGTACTGCCTGTAGTGGAAACGGAGGCCGAAATGAGCCCAAATCGAAAATCTGAGCAGACCGAGCTCTTTGAGATCATCCCAAAATTTTTGTCGACCTGCGAACACTCGCCAAAGCTCACTAAAATCGGAGAAATTGAGCAGGCATGTGCTGGAGCAGCTGGCGACTAAGCCCAGGAGGACGTGACCTGCTCTGATACTAATTGTTGGAATTAGGGTTGCAGAGAAACACACACAGCTTGGAGAAGACGAAGGAAGCTCAAGGCACACAATAGAGAGTGTGTTACTTAGTGTGCAATGGAAAGATAGATAGCCCTAGATCAGTGATGGGCATATATACAATGCACGGGGGAAAAAACCTCCTAAAGAGGGAAAAAATGTCCCGGCGGTCCTAGTGTGTTCACACACATCACTACCACATGTATATGGTAACAGTCTCATGGGTAGCTAGGGTTCTTTACTTGATCGTATTCGGAAAGTCGACGGCTTAGATATTTCAGCAAGAGTAAGGCTAAGAGGAGGACCTTACAAAAACCAAATTCATTTTTGACTTGATGGGTGGATTTCCAAAACTAAGGTGAATGCATGACCTCTATCTTGTAGGCTTCTAATCTCCATGGCTGAAAAAAGAGAAAAATGTGATCTCTCTAGGGCTCATCAAGGAATGCACTTTTTTTGCCTTTTTTCAAGATTTATGGTTATACCTCTCTATAAGTCATAACTACCAGCGTGTAGCTTGCCTTAGCATTGTAGGTTGGAGTCAACAAGTAGGTAGTCCTCTTGATACCACTTTGATTAGAAATTTCTGACCTCTATAGATCAACTTGCAACAACAAAACTTCATATATGTGCTTAGTCAAAGAAGTTAAACACATAGGTCCATTCTCAAACACAAAATTATCTCTAGTTCAAACCTGCACGAGAAAATTGCTTTTTTTTCTCATAGAGAATGATAAACAACTTTTTGAAAAGTGTGATTGTGGTTGTGCATTCATACACTCTTCTACAAACATTCCATGCCTTAAGTCACAAATTTTCAAAGATACATCATCCTCCTTTGAGTTTTTACTGATGTGAAGAAATATCTTTTTTGTAACATGCACATCTTGAATGATGAGATGAGAAAAGTGAACTTAGAATAAGCTCAAAGTACAACAAATAACTCACTGCCTAAAATTTGAATTTTTTGTTTTTTTCTTGCATTTATTACACCTAGTGAAAACTTCACCACTCTAACAATTAATGAAGCCTTGCACCAAGCTCTTACCCTATCAAAACACTTACCTTAATTGTCTAACATGCTCACCACAATAACACACCAGAATAACACAAAACAAGGACCAAGGAGACATTGATCTCCTCTTCTTCTCGTCTATCCTATCTACTAGCCTACCTAAGGAGCAAGGAAAAATTGATCCCCTCTTCTCTTGGTCTACCCCATCTACGTAAGGCAACTTTATCAAACTTGATTGTGTTCACACTAGTCTAGGTACTTATTGTCCAAAAATAGCATTGATGTCTCAGGACCCAATGGAAAGCACCTATCACATCTAAGAAAGAGATAGAACCAAGACTAAAATGTCAATCCTGGAAGCAAGTTACTTGACTAGGGCATGGAGGCATTCCAAGATGTTTTCAATCTCTTGTTTGAACACATTACAGTCCACTTTGATGCTCAATGTGGGTTCTATCTACTGAAAACCTGGAATCTTTCCTCTAACACCTTCACACATCCACATGATAATCCACTAGCAAATCAACCGTAAGTGACTCCAAACTCAATAAGCAACATCCTTACACTATACAAAATAGATCTAGGTTGTTCAAATCACAATGTGGTCACTCAAAAAGAGAACCTATAGGCTAATTGCGGCTCACCAACTCAGACATCGGATGTGCGTACTAGGCTCTCCAAAGTCTTGGGAACCTTGTATAATCCTTAAAATCATAATACATTACTAGGGTGGTCAGGTAGGTCACTTGGAAGGTCATAGGAGTCGATACTTGGTTCTCCTGAAGCACTTACATAAAAACACAGTTGCGGCTGTTCCTCCTCTTCTCTCCACAATTTTTCTGGTTCTCTCTCAGTTTTTTCAGTTCTCACACTTAGCTTTATTACTTGGGCACCTTTGGCCTTTTAGTTGACCTCAAACGGACCCTGAACAGGCCAAAAACAGGCCTCGCAGTGCAAAGTTGTCACCCTGCTGCATCAGTCCGCACACCTGGCACTCAGCCTTTTCCAATAATGCATCCCACAACCATGTGAAATGGACCCCAGATACAGTTCTCATGATGATCGTTTTTGCATAATTATCACAAGAAAATACCCATGTTGTGTCCGTACTTATCCACGTGCAAATATTGACCCTATTCGACCTCCTGACGCCACTAGATGCCATCTGACGCACCTGTTTACCTCATGTCGTCGGCCTGTGGATAATTTCCTCGAGAAATTTTACGCGCTACCAACTCCTCATTATTATAGAAAAAACACACTAGTACTGATGATAGTGAAAATGGATGCACTATGTACATGCTGTCCTACCTGTACACATGTGTGCCCCACGTAACCACCTGCCTCTGGAAAAAGGGCAATTCTTTATTTGATGCATGATGCATGTGTATGTACATATGAGCAATCCCTTGCTCCAAAAAACTCCTAATATAGTTTGCCTATCCCCTAGCTTGCTAGATCATTCATGATCAGCAGCAACAAAAAGAGATATGAGACTCGTTGCGTCATAGGCCTCCTCATCCCTCACATACATTACTTTCTCCACAGACAACTCATCTTGCTCCACCATCATTAATCTGGCATGATAAAATTTAAGACGCAATCCATTTATCCTTGACTTATGTAGAATCCCATTGAGGTTAGCCAACTGATCTGTACCATTTGAAAAACACTCCACTACCTTGAAAGGGCCTTCCCACTTAACTTGAAACTTCTTTTGGAAGGTGTGTGTCCATCTTACTGTTGTAGCGCAAAACCAAGTCATGTTTCTTGATACCCTTACTCTTGATCTTTTCATTTATCTTTGCCAAAGCCTTATCCTGCATCTGCCCACAATGTTCCAATGCACTCATCCTATCCAGCTGAACCTCTTGTAATTGTAAGAGCCTCTCTTTGAATGCATCACTAGGTGGCCCAAGAAAATTCTCTAGCATCTTGACCGCAAGCAACTCTACTTCCACAGGAAATAGTGCTTCCTTTCCATATACCAAATAAAATGGATTAAACTATGTACCTGTCTTTACCGAAGGACGATAAGCCCATAATGCACTAGGCAATTCCAAGTCCCAATTCTTTCCTTGGTGCTCTGTCACTTTTGAAATAATTTGTACCAACTCACCATTGAATCTTTCATTTAAGCCATTAAACTGCGGGTAATAAGGAGTGGTATGCTGATGCCTAATCTTCATCTTCATGCATAAAAAATCTAAAAGTTTAGCTCTAAATCCTGGCCCCTTATCCGAAAGTAGCTCTAGTGGCACCCCAAACTTGCAACATATTTCATCATACACAAATTTCTCCACATCATTTGTGTTGAGAGAGAAGGAGAGAGCACAGAAGTAGAACCCCAAAGTGTGTAGAATACACACATGAGATGATGTATATATAGAGGGGACCTGGGTGCCATATATAGAGAAGCCATATATTGAGTACATATAAGCTCAACACCCCCGCTCAAATAAGGGTCCCTAACTGTGGATGAAAAAACCCTTGGGGGATCAAGGGAAAAACCCATAGCTCTATATACACCCACCGTTATATTATAAAAATCATTGAATATACAAATGTTTACGAGGAGCTACATCACTCCTTTTACAATGAATGTTTTATGAGGAGTTACATTACTCCTATCCTATCAAATACAATAATGAATACAAAGGTTCAATAAAGAGGTGTAAAAGCTATCGATTAGCTTGTAATCAAAAGTGTCTCCGTGAATCTGCTGTGTAGCTTGTCATCAATATCGCATCACCAAACATGTCTTCATGTTGTCATCAATATGGCATCACCAAACATATCTTCATAAATCTTTTATTGTCACCAAGTTTGTCTTCATAAAATCAATTATTTGATCAATCCTACATAGATCATAGACTCCAAAAAAAACATGTCATGAAAATTATTAGCATCGTTAATGAAATAATTACGTTCACAATGCCATAAGAGATGGTTCGCGATGCCACTCTCTTGACGACATATATACGCACGACAACATATGGTACATAAAGTATAAACGTAAAAGTACAAAATGTGTGATTACGTGATACAAATGATATGCATATATACTACATAAAACAACATTTATCAATGTAGTGATCAATGAATACCATCAACGTATTAACAAAATATCATCATTATATCAATAAAAATGAATAAATGATCATGGTATCAACGAAAAGCATCATGATATCATCGAGAATAATCATTGTATCAACGAAACAACATCATGGCATCACCGAGAATAACCATGGTATCAACGAAACATCATCATGGCATCATCGAGAATAACCATGGTATCAACGAAACAACATCATGGTATCACCGAGAATAACCATGGTATCAACAAAACATCATCATGGTATCAACAAAAATCACCATGGAATCAACGAAATATCATCATGGAATCACCGAGAATAACCATGGTATCAATGAAATATCATCATGGCACCACCGAGAATAACCATGGTATCAATGACATATCATCATGGTATCAACGAAAATCACCATGACCAAAGTATTAACAAAACATCATCATGGTACCATCAAAATCACTATGGTATCAATGAGAAATTATCAATAAAACGACGTAAACTATATCTCTAAAAGAATAATTATACGAGAATCAATGAATGAGTATATCATATAACAAAAGATCATGTACCAACAGTAGCTCGATAGAATTTGGACGATCATCAACGGCTCGACTGAATCGGAACGATGTGTAACTGGCTTCTGCAGCAAAGTTACGTCAGTAACAAATATATGATTGATGAAGAAAAATATAATTGAGAAGTTTTCAATTATGAGAAAAATCAAAAGCATAAAGTAAAATTTTGATTTTCAAACATATTCGCAATCCGAGACGATAACCCAACATCGGTGCAGAATTTAGAGAAACTTTCTTCTGCAAAGCTATAGACCACATCGATTCCAATCCCCATCGCGGGTAGTTTCTTATGAAAAGTTGTAGAACACATCGATTCCGGTCTCTCACGCGGGTAGTTTCTGCAAAATCGTTTTCAATAAGCAGAAAAATAAAAAACAAAAAACGGAAATTGCTTTTTAGGTATGTACGCAGTCCGCGAACGATAACTGAAAACCGGTGCAGAATTTGAAAACATTTTCTTCTACAAAGTTGTAGACCACATCGATTCCAGTCTCTTGTGAGGGTAGTTTCTGCAAAATCGTTTTCAATAAGCAGAAAAATCAAAAACAAAAAGCAAAAAGTGCTTTTCAGGTATGTACGCAGTCCGCGAACGATAACTCAAAATTGGTGCAGAATTTGAAAACACTTCCTTCTGCAAAGTTGTAGACCACATCCATTCCACTCTCCCAAGCGGGTTGTTTCTGCAAAATCGTTTTCAATTAGCAAAAAAATCAAAAACAAAAAGCGGAAGTTGCTTTTTAGGTATGTACGCAGTCCACGAACGATAACTCAAAATCAGTGCAGAATTTGAAAACACTTGCTTCTGTAAAGTTGTAGACCACATCGATTCCGGTCTCTCTAGTAGGTAGTTTCTGCAAAATCGTTTCTAATTAGCAGAAAAATCAAAAACAAAAAGTGGAAGTTGCTTTTCAGGTATGTACGCAGTCCGCGAACGATAACTCAAAATCGGTGCAGAATTGGAAAAAACTTTCTTCTGCAAAGTTGTAGACCACATTGATTCCGGTCTCTATAGCGGGTAGCTTCTGCAAAATCGTTTCCAATTAGCAGAAAAATCAAAAACAAAACGCGGAAACTGTTTTTCAGGTATGTACTCAGTCTGCGAACGATAACTCAAAATCGATGCAGAATTTGAAGAAACTTCCTTCTGCAAAGTTGTAGACCACATCGATTCCGGTCTCTACAATGAGTAGTTTCTACAAAATCGATTTTGATCAGGAGAAAAATCGAAAACAAAAATGTACTGCTCTGATACCATGTTGAGAGAGAAGGAGAGAGCACAGACGTAGAACCCCAAAGTGTGTAGAATACACACATGAGATGATGTATATATAGAGGGGACCTGGGTGCCATATATAGAGAAGCCATATATTGAGTAGCTTCACATATAAGCTCAACAATTTGCACTGATTTGTTTTACTGCTATAGCCTCTATCCATTGAGAGAGATAGTCCATTGCAGTCAAAATATATCTTTTGCCCCTGCTTGTGATAGTTAACGGTCCTATTGCATAAATCCCCCACTTTTCAAACATATCAAATGCCATAATGGTCTTCGTAACTCTGGCTTCAACACTCTCTTCCCAAATGCTTGACACCTATTGCAAGACCTACACCAATGGTGAACATCCTTGTGCAAACTAGGCCATACATACCCCTCTTGCAAGCTCTTATGCAAGGTGATCTTTAGAGCAAAATGACCGCCACATGCGCCTTCATGATTCTCTTCGAACACTCTATAAAGCTCCTCCCACCAATGTACACGTCCCAACACAAGATCATCCCATTTCATGTTCAAGACATCACCAATCAATTTGTAACTATATGATCTACGCAAAAATTCTTCCACATCTTCATCACTTCTTCCATGAAATTCCGGATAAGAGAAAGCCATGGCTACCCAAGCTATGATGCTTTGAGAACCCCTTCAAACACACGTGCAAGAACCCAAAACTTTTGACTGACCCAATCCCCAAAAACTTCGATGGAGCTCAACTTTAGATAAGGACAAACAAATGCACATCAAATGAGTTTTCATAGTTAGTCATCGAAATTAGAATAGGCAAAGGACATTCTAGTATCTCTCTTAATCTTCTTGGCCCGAACATAAAGACTATGTACTGCTAGAAAAAAATCTTCCTGGACACATGAACATTTATCTAGATTCTGTGTTAAATGAAAGGAGTGAATTGCGGTCCGTTTTCATCATCCATTAAAGTCAACCATGCAGCTCCCAAGAAAGCACACCTGTTTTATCCTCTGATTTTGCCAAAATTTCAGCAGCACGCGTAACAGTATAAATGGCTTAAAAGACCAAAAAACCAGCTATCACAACTTGGAAAAATTTTGACAGAGTTTCCCCAAAAGTAGAGCAGTGTGAACCCAAAATATAGACTGTATATGTATGCATAAAGTGCCAACAATAGAACCCGAGCATCAAGTAGGAATCACTAGTACATAGCCTATGGCAAGGTTACAAAAAGGGTGCTCTATCCATCTGTATAACCAAAAGGATCTCACATTTGAGAATCCCCCAGCTCAATAAAACCTCACGCTATCGACCCTCTTACGAAGGCTTATGCAAATCTCGTATAGTCAAGTCTTAAAAATGACTATCTTCCAGACCAAGTCTCAAAAATGGTTGGGACTGCCAAATGAAACCATGTACATGGCTCCATAAAGGTGTACAATGGCAGTTTCCACAAGTAACGTACAATACCAATAGACAATTCGCTCAAACAAGCGCCAAATGATGCATACCCACGACAACTGCAAATGACTTCCACTTGCCAATATATCACTTTAATCGAGCTACCTGTACCTTTGTGAATCACCTATACCTGTACTTGTCCTTGTAACCTGTAATCCCGAATCTCCAAGCTTGAAGCTCGAAGCAGAAGGTACTCGAAGAAGATCCTCCGTGGGGTCGCCAAAAGAACGTGAGCGAGATGGGACACACACAACGTCTCTATAATGACCTAACACACACTCTTGGGATGATACACACACACACACACACACACACACACTATGGGGCACCACTTGGTTTACACAACCCACCTGGCCGAGACAGGGAACACACAGATGGAGTGAGAGGAGAGAGACTACCCATTTACCCACTCCACACAGAGAGAGACACACACACACCCAGAAAACTCAGCTCAAAAGAGGATAATTTCTAATGTTTAGATACAATTGGGCTTCGGCCAACACCAATGGGGCAAATAGCTCACTATTTGGGTAAAATGTGTCAGATACAATCACAAATTGGAGCAGAAGCTTCGCTCATAGGAGAAACTTACACAACCAAAACAACAAAAAACCAGTGAGAAATTTGGCAAAATGGACAGCATTATCGCGTCTCTAACAACCCAAAACCCCAATCTACAATGTCAAAGTGCTCAAATCCGACCTCGGATGAGCAGTTTATGGACAAAACAAACAACAAAAACACAGTTGCGGCTGTTCCTCCTCTTCTCTCCACATTTTTTTCTGGTATTCTCTCAGTTTTTTCAGTTCCCACACTTAGCTTTATTACTTAAGCACCTTTGCCCTTTTAGTTGACCTCAAACGGACCCTGAACACGCCAAAAACTGACCTCGCAGTACAAAGTTGTCACCCTTCTGCATCCATCCGCACACCTGGCACTCAGCCTTTTCCAATAATGCATCCCGCAACCACATGAAGTGGCCCCTAGATACAGTTTTCATGATGACCTTTTTGCATAATTATCACAAGAAAATACCCATGTTGTGTCCGTACTTATCCACGTGCAAATATTGACCCTATTCGACCTCCTGATGCCACTAGATGCCATCTGACGCACTTGCTTACCTCATGTCATCGGCCCACGGATGGATTCCTCAGGAAATTTTATGCGCTACCAACTCGTCATTATTATAGAAAAACCACATTGGTACTGGTGATAGTGAAAATCGATGCACTATGTACATGTTGTCCTACCTGTACACATATGGCCCCCACGTAACCACCTGGCTCTAGAAAATGGACAATTCTTTATTTGATGCACCATGCATGTGTATGTACATATGTGCAATCCCTTGCTCCAAAAAACTCCTAATAGCGTCACAATGCTTTTGAGGTGATCTATTACAATGTATTTACTTTCATAAAAAACTCTAGATGTATAATGATCTGATAGATTACTTACACAATTGTATCGCATTTCTTTCGCTGTGTAGATTGCTCAAAGAGAACATATTGCCAGTTGATAATGTGATGCCAGATTCCAGAGAGAAAGCAAGAAAGATCTTGCAAAACTTGGGGATGGATTACAATTCGATCCACGCTTGTCCTAATGACTGCATTCTTTTCAAAGGGGAATATATAGACATGGAGAAGTGTTCGAAATGTGATTCCGAGAGATGTCAAGTACATCTCCACGGAACAAAAATTCCACAAAAGGTTTTGCGACATTTTTCTCTGCTTCCTCATATCAAGCATTTCTTTGAATGTAAGTCCATGGCCGTCCTAGCATCATGGCATGAGGAGAATAAATCTTCGGATGGTGTGCTATAGATTCGTGCAGATTGCGTAGCCTGGAAACATATAGACGAAACATGGTCAGATTTTTCCTATAAGGAAGAGGCTCCATGCAACGAGGAAGGTACCGCCAACCTTGTAGGTGACGAGGTATTTGAAGAACAGGTTAAAGATTTAGCAGGTCATGCTCTTGAGTATGAAAAGGTGGCCTTGGAGCCATTTACGGAGGGTTTGGATATAGGTTTGCAAAGGGATCAGGTTTGCTTGGCTATGCAGCAAGTGGAGGTAAATGGCAGGGTTTGGCTACTTTATGCTATGCTAGTGATAGCTATGTTGTTCCACGTTGCTTTGCAAGGTGTACTTTGCAGGTTTCATTGCTCATATCATAAAGGTGATGATATGGAGATTTCTCTAGCAGGTGACATGATAGCTGCTTATGGTACCAATGCTTCAAGTGGTCGAAAGTATTCTTATGGTTGGCACAAAGGCTTGTGGATGCAGGGTGACATAGTTTTGTGCTATAAAGAGGTGGAAAGGTGGCATGTCTATTGGCCTACAAATGCAAAGGAAGGCTTGGATATGCATGTTTTATAGGTGGATGGCCACAGCCAACGTTTCGTTTTTTATCCAGGTGGACTCTATGCCATGCTTGGAGAAGCCTTGAGCTTTCCATTTGATCCTGGCGGGTCATGCAGCAGATGCTCTTCTCTCTATCTCTATCCTATCTATATAGCCATTATATCATTTTCTTATGCAGTCTATGTAGCTATTATATAGCATTCTCTCTATACAGACTTCTTTTACCTAAATAATGCTATGGTTGAGCATGAATGCTCAACCTAGGGGGTGGGCAATGATGGTGCACCCAAGCCATGTCGATCTGAGAAATTGTCAGCAGCAGCAGGTCCATGGCAACAAAAAGATTGATGATAGCGTACTTGGATAGGTATTAGATGCAGTTTTAAGCAAGCACCGTGGTGGTATGCATGCCAAGTGCGGCCCTTTGCAGGTCAAGTATTGTTTTTTTGAGCTTTGCTAGTAGTCGGAAGTAGCTATGGTATGTATGCCAAAATGGATGGTCAAGATCAGCAGGTGAAAAGCTTGTCATGTCCTAGAGGGAAGGTGTTTATCTATTCCTCGATTGTATCTGGAAGGAGAGAGTGGCTCAAAGGTCGTGGGATCATAGTTTTTTTTTGGCAAGACTCTCTCTCAAAGGTACCATTATTATAGGGCTTATTTTTATCATTGCGAGTGGATTCTTTGGAGCTTGCACAGTGAAGCTTTGATGTATGCAACGGCGGGCGAAGCTCGACAGGATCGCATCCAAGCCCTAGCGTGGGAAGGCGGCCAAAGTCGACGAGGGAGCTTGTTCAAAAAAGAAATGTTGCAAGGTGGTGGATATGCAGAGGAGGTGCGCCATCTGGTGGAGATGCCGTGGGCAGTGGGAGTTCCCAGGGGAGCACCGCCTATGTGATCGCATGGCAGCATGATCAACAAGGGGCACAAGGATTCAGGGAGAGCCACGGGTTGGCATGCAAAAGAGGAGGGGACTGTTTTTGTCACATGGTTGGCTAGGAGGGGAGGGACCTCGACGAGCAGTTAGAGAGAAAAGGGAAAGAGGCCGCGAGAGGGCTGGCGAGGAGCAGAAGGAGGAGGTGGCTTCTCAAGGGTTGAGGGGTGCCATCTGAGAAGACGAGGCCGCTAAGGCGTGAGGATGAAAGGAGCACCAAAGGATGCCATCTAGGGGTGGCTTGAGATTACAGAGAGTAGGGCTACAGAGGATGGGCTCCCAGAGCAAGGAGGGGCAGAAACCAGTGGGTGAGAGCAAGCGGTGAAGAGAGAAGGGGCTACAGATCGAGCCGTAGTCAGAGGAGGAGGCGCTGCAGTGAGCTGGCTGAGATTTGCACATATATAGGAGGGGGCCAATGCCCTCAGCAGTGACCGAAGGGGCTGCATATAACGTAGGAGGCCACTATGATAAAGTGGAAGGTCATGCTGCAAACTTCTGCCGAGTTTGAGGAGCCGCAGGAGGCTGTCAACAGGGAAGTTGGCGCCATCAGAATGGAGCACTATTGAATGAAAATGGGAAGAGGGGTGCCAAAGGGCTCGCCAACGGCATGGAGGAGAGAGATGGCGCTACAGAGGGCTGCCATAAGCTGCAGGTGAAGAAGAAGAAGTCATGTCGATCATCATTGAGTGACTTGAGTAGGTAATGAAGGGCCGCCAGTTATGAGGATGGAACCCACAAGTGCTTTTTGGTGGTGAAAATCAGGTCCGGTTGGTGGCATGAAAGGAGCGTTGCAAGAGAGATCAGGAGCAAGAGAGAGACAAGGAGAGCACGAGAAGAGGTTCTCTATGTGCATTTGCAGGCTGGGCCGTGAGAATCAAAGAGGAAGGCATCCATTTGAGCTCGCACACAAAGGAATATAAAGCAATGTATATCAGTGTTGCCATTCGGATCAAAGTAGTCGTGATCTTAAGAGATATGTATTGTTATTTGCCACCTCTCTCTTTCCCTCGTTCTCTTGTCTTATTGTAGCGGGCATTTGTGTGTTGTCGAGTATATGTATGCTTTATATGTAAATGGTGTACACACCATGAGGACATGAATTTATAGGCCATCTTTGTGATTTCCGGTGCTCTCCAGAGTCTAACAGTGAAACTATGTTGACACGCTTGGGGACTGGTTGTGTGTAGTTTGGGGTGATCGGAAATGGGCTTGGACATTGATTGTTTTTAGTTCGGGAGTCTAGATATGTGTTTGCTAGGGGATAGGGGTGTTGAGGAGTCACTGAGCTATAGAGAGGCATTCATAGTGTGTGTTGGGGGATTTCTCATTTTCCCCTTTCTAACGTGTCTGTGTGTGTGCGCGCACACACGTGCTATGAGCGGGATGCAACGCCTGATAAGGATCCGACACACACTCTTGGGATGATACACACACGCTATGGGGCACCACTCGGCTTACACAACCCACCTAGCCGAGACAAGGAACACACCGATGGAGTGAGAGGAGACAGACTATCCTTTTACCCACTCCACACAGAGAGACACACACACACGCACACCCCAAAAACTCAGCTCAAAAGAGGAGAATTTATGATGTTTAGATACAATTAAGATTCGGCCAACACCAATGGGGCAAATAGCTCACACAATATGGGTAAAAGATGTCAGATACAATCACAAATTGGAGCAGAAGCTTCGCTCATAGGAGAAACTTACACAATAAAAACAGCACAAAAAGACTGAGGAATTTGGCAAAATAGACAGCGCCATCGTGTCCGGAACTGCCCAAAACCCCAGTCTACAATGTCAAAGTGCTCAAATCTGACCTCAGATAAGCAGTTTACGGACAAAACAGGCTCAAAAAATCCCAAAAACATAGTTGCAGCTGTTCCTCCTCTTCTCTCCTCATTTTTTCTGGTCTCTCTCAGTTTTTCAGTTCCCACACTTAGCTTTATTAGTTGGGCACCGTTGGCCTTTTAGTTGACCTCAAACGGACCCCGAACAGGTCAAAACTGGCCTCGCAGTGCATAGTTGTCACCTTTTTGCATCATCCGTACACCTGACACTCAACTTTTTCCAATAATGCATCCCGCAACCACGTGAAGTGGCCCCCAAAAGATGGTTCTCATGATGACCTCTCTGCATAATTATCACAAGAAAACATACACGTCGTATCCGTACTCATACACGTACAAATATTGACCCCATTCGACCTTCTGACGCCACTAGATGCCATCTGACGCACCTGCTAACCTCATGTCGTTAGGCTCCGGATAGGTTCCTCGAGAAATTTTACGCGCTACCAACTCCTCATTATTATAGAAAAAACACACTGGTACTAGTGATAGTGAAAATCATGCACTATGTACATGTTGTCCTACCTGTACACACGTGAGCCCCACATAACCACCTAGCTCTGGAAAATGGGTAATTCTTTATTTGATGCACCATGAATGTGTATGTACATATGCGCAATCCCTTGCTCCAAAAAACTCCTGACATAATTTGCCCATCCCCTAGCCTACTAGATCATTCATGATCAGCAGCAGCAAAAAGCGATATGAGGCTCGCAGCGTCACAAGTCTCCTCATCCTTCACCAACACTGCTTGATCCATAGACAACTCATCTTGCTCCACCATTATTAACCTAGCATGATATAATTTAGGATGTAATCCATTTACCCTTGACTTATGTAGAATCCCATCCAAATTAGCCAACTGATAAGTACCATTCGAAAAACACTCCACTACCTTGAAAGGGCCTTCCCACTTAATTTGAAACTTCTTTTGGAATGTGTTGTCCAATTTACTGTTGTAGCGCAAAACCAAGTCATGCTTCTTGATACCCTTACTTTTGACCTTTTCATTTATCTTTGCCAAATCCCTATCTTGCATCTGCCCATAATGTTCCAATGCACTCATCCTATCCAGCTGAACCTCTTGTAACTGTAACTACAAGAGCCTCTCTTTGAATGCCTCACTAGGTGGCCCAAGAAACTTCTCTAACAGCTTGACCGCAGGCAACTTCAGTTCCACAGGCAATAGTGCTTCCTTTCCATACACCAAATGAAATGGAGTAAACCATGTACCTGTCTGCACCGAAGTATGGTAAGCCCATAATGCACTAGGCAATTCCAAATCCCAATTCTTTCCTTGGTGCTCTGTCCCTTTTGAAAGAATTTGCACCAAGTCACCATTGAATCTTTCATTTAATCCATTACACTGCGGGTAATAGGGATTGGTATTCTCATGCCTAATCTTCATCTTCGCGCATAAAAAGTATAGCAGTTTAGCTCTAAATCCTTGCCCCTTATCCGAAAGTAACTCTAGTGGCACCCCAAACTTGCAACATTTTTCATTGTACACAAATTTTGCCACATCCTTTGCAGTGATCTGTTTTACTTCTATAGCCTCTGCCCATCTAGAGAGATAGTCCATTGCAGTCAAAATATAACTTTTGCCCCTGCTTGTGATAGGTAATGGGCCTATTGCATCAATCCCCCACTTTTCAAACACGTCAAACTCCATAATGGTTTTTCGTAGCTCTGGCTTCAACACTCTCTTCCCAAATGCTTGACACCTATTGCAAGACCTACACCAATGGTAACATCCTTGTGAAAACTAGGCCAGACATACCCCTCTTGCAAGCTCTTATGCAAGGTGATCTTTAGAACAAAATGACCGCCACATGCGCCTTCATGATTCTCTATAAAGCTCCTCCCGCCAAGGTACATGTCTCAACACGAGATCAACCCATTTCATGTATAAGACATCACCAATCAATTTGTACCTGTATGCTCTACGCACAAAACCATACTTCTTAGACTTATGAATCTCCTTTGGAATGATTCTTGATAGCAAAAAATCCTCTTCTTGAGCCAAACTTTCCCGGACATGATAAAGAGGTAAAGTGGTCCTCAACACAAATATCTCCCCAATCATGCTTTGACCTGCTTCATGTGTCTCTCTATTTAGGGCACGTTCAATGTGCCTGATGATCCCTGCCTCAAACGTTTTTAACAGGTCTTTAATTCTAAAACACATTTCCTTCAATGAGCTATTCTTTCTCTTCCACACACCCAGCACTTGCTTCACCACTAACAAGGCATCACCCTTTATTCTCAACCTCTGAACCCCATGCTTCGAACAAATGTGTAATCCGGCTTCCAAAGTAACATATTCATCCTCATTGTTACTATGAGCATCCAATTTGAACCCTCTCTTGCATACTTGCTGCCCCTCTGGATCATAAAGTGCTATACCCCTGAAGCCGCATCATGGCTCTTTCTGTATGAGCCATCAAAGAACAAAACATGTGCACTGCCGATCTGTGGCACTTCTTCAACTACCTTTCTCACCACCTCTTCCTTAAAAAGAAGGGGATTCTCCTTATAAGTCAGCAAATCAGCTAGGGTAGCTCTTGTATTGTCTTCCACTAGGAAAGAGAACTCAAACTCTTGCAGCTCAATTACCCATTTCTTGACCACATTTGACATGTTAGTGCCATTAATTAACTATGGCAAAAAGGCGTAACTTATCAAGAAAACAAAAGTTCGTGGTAGCAAGTAATGGCGAAATCGTCGACAAGCAAATATTACACTCGCCATCACTAGCTCTACTTCCAAGAACTTTCTCTCTGCTACCAACTTCACTCGGCTTTCACAATACACTGGCCTCATATAATGGCTGCCCTTCCCCTTTTGCAATAGCATGGCCCCAATGGAATCATCCCCCACTGATGGATTTACATAAAATACTTGCTCCCAATCAGGAGCCTTCATGGCTGACAACCCCCCTAACACATCTTTTACCTCTTGAAACACTTCTTCACACTTGTCATCTGATTGCAATGGATCATGCTTTGCCACTTGTTGTAATGGATAAAGGATCTGTGAAGAAAATGGAATAAACCGTGCCATGTACTTCACTTTGTGTATAAAGGTTGCCAATTGCTTTGTACTCGTAGGTGATGGAAGAAGAATAATAGACTTAACCTTGTCTGGATCAGCCTCAATGCCATTTTCTGACACCATATGGCCCAATAATTTCACCCTTGGCTGTGCTAAATGACATTTCTTTGGATTTAGTTATCCTCCACATTCATCATATCGAGTGAATACCATCTGTAGCTTCTCATGGTGCTCAGCCCTACTGCTGTATACACAGAAGTCATCCATAAAAGCTTTAACACAACTGCCAAATGAAAGGTTCCAATATCCAATTTTCTCTCTCTTGATAGAAAGATGGTCTATTTGACAACCCAAATGGCAAGACCGTGTAGCAATAGGAGCCCCATGGCGTAATGAAAGTTGTGTTTGTTCGGTCTTTAAGAGAAATCTTCAATTGAAAATAGCCTGAAAAACCATCACACACACTGTACCTCTCTTAACCAGCCACTGAATCCAAGATCTGATCAATGAATGGAAGAGGATATGGGTTCTTCTTAGTGGCTGTATTTAAGGGTTTAAAATCTACACAAATCCTCCACTTTCCATCCTTCTTTGGACTGACTACTACTGGACTCACCCATTCTGTGGTTTCCATTAGGACTATGAACCCTGCCTTCAATAACTTGTCCACCTCTTCCCGAAGGCTTCCATTTGCTCTTGACCCATCCTTCTTAGCCTTTGCCGCACTGGCTTAGCACCTTCTTTCAGCTCTATATGCATCTCTTCTCCTTTGAACCCTCTGATCTCTTCATATGAAGTAATGAACAAATTAGGAAAACTAGCCAGCATGTGCAAATATATCGCCTTCTCCATAGCTGAGAGGTCTTCACTGATCATTTGTGCCATCAATTCCTGCTTCTTTGACAATTCAACCTTTGTTTGCATCAGCCCTTCAATCACTTCATAAGGCCCTTCACTTTCATCTTCAACCTAATTCGCAAATGCAACTAAACCAGACTCCTGAATTTCTTTATCCATAAAAATTAGATATGCAACATCAATATCCTCATCACTGTTGGTGATGCTATCACTGTCCTCGTCAGACACTGTGGAATAGTTTTCATCACTAGACTCATCCTCATCTTCATAAATCTCCTCCAACCGTTTCCTTGTGTCCATATTATAAAGCTTCTTGGCACCTGTCTTTCCATAGAGGCTAAACGTACCATGTCACCAATCTTGAACAGCTCCCACTCCATGTAACCATGGTCTACCTAGTATAATAGGATATGCTCCCAACCCCGTTGGCATCACATGAAAATCAACCACCACCTTTGCATCATATGCCTCCACTTATAAGCTCTTTACAACACCCAAACATTTTACTTTCTGATGGTTTGCCAATCTGATCCGAAAGCCTGACACTCAAGTCACTGTGAGACCCATCTTCTCAGCGCATGAGTGTGTTATGACACATATTTGGGCTCCGCCATCAACATAACCTTGTCCTAGATTTTTTCTTTTGTGCCACACATCTACTATTGGGCAAATGTCTGGTAGCTCATCCATCACCAACACCTTTACTGAACCTCTCTCTGGCTCTTTCTCCATTGGGTTAACCATCCTCTTCCACTGTCGCTTTAGTTTGGGCACCATCTCTATAAGCTGCCCAAAAGTAACATCGGCTTTCCCACTTGTCAGATCCTCCTTCAAGTCATAGCTTAATTGCCCATCCCCTAGTGGAAAATCTGAAACATGAAACTTGCGACGATCCCTCCTTTTTCTCTTGGCCTTGACATCCTCGCCTTCATGGCTCTTTCCCTTCTTCTTACTAGGACCCGGAGCACTTATTCCTTCCTTGTCCTCTGTCGTCCTCTTCCCAATAGGCATCACTAATGTATCCTCTAGCTTTGATGCCTTCTCCAAGGTAACCACACTTATCATTTTTGTCTTTCCCTTTTCCTCCTGGGTTAATCCACTCGTTCCTTCCTCTCCCTTAATTTCGATGACATAATCATTTGACCTAGTTAGCACTTGTCTTGGTAATGGATACATGTCTCTGTTGGGGTTAAGGCCTGTGTGCCTTGACCAGTCGCCCAGGTCATGGGCGCCCGCCCACTGTTACCCTATACTTATAGTGAGTATATTATATAGGGGGAGCTGCCACTTCACAGTCTCCCCACCCACATCGTGTGTGTGTCTCCTTCTCTCTGTCACTCTCCGTCTGTGGTGCTCCCGGATCCCCTTCAATTAGTATCAGAGCTATGGTGACCGCGGAGAGCACGACGGCTTTGAGAGCTTCGAGACGAGAGCTCGCTCACTCTCGGGGGTGGAGAGATTAAGAAAGCTTGGAAAAGCTTTGTGAGAATGCAATGGGAGCTTGTGAGCTCAGTTGAGAGTGATGTATGCTCTTAAGGAAGCTCAGAAAGGAGTGTGGAAGATTGTGTGTAAGTGAAGGTGCTGCCCTAAAACTGTGTGCGCAGCATCACACAGTTGTAGGCCAGCACCTTCACTTACACACAATCTTCCACACTCCTTTCTTAGCTTCCTTAAGAGCATACATCACTCTCAACTGAGCTCACAAGCTCCCATTGCATTCTCACAAAGCTTCCAAGCTTTCTTAATCTCTCCACCGCCGAGAGTGAGCGAGCTATCGTCTCGAAGCTCTCAAAGCCGTCGTGCTCTCCGCGGTCACCATAGCTCTGATACCAATTGAAGGGGATCAGGGAGCACCACAGACGGAGAGTGAGAGAGAGAGAAGGAGACACACACATGATGTGGGTGGGGAGACTGTGAAGTGGAAGCTCCCCCTATACAGTATACTCACTATAAGTATAGGGTAATAGTGGGCGGGCGCCCATGACCTGGGCGACCGGTCAAGGCACATAGGCCTTAACCCCAACAACTATTTTCAGATTCGTTTTTCTCCTTGTAGAATGCAGATTTGAGAATTCTGTCCACCAAAACCATCTGTTGCGACGTGGTCTACAACTTTGCAGAACAAACGTTTTGCAAATTCCTCACCGTTTTGCTGATATTCATCTCAGACTGACTGTATACAGAAATACCAGATTTTCTGTTGTCGCATTGTATGCGAGTTTGATGCACTTTTGGAAGTACGGGAGATGCTTGAAATTGAGTGCATAAATTCTGAGCTAAAGATGCAATTGCAGCTTGTGGTTTGAGGGTTTTTTGGTAGACTTGGGCAACGAAGTACAGAGGCGTTTACACACCCCTGAGGCGGTCTCTTGAGAGACACAGTTTTTTGGAGCACACAGGTGGGGCTTCTTTCACTGGTTTTCACAGGATACTTTGGCAGTAAATTTGTGCTTGGATTCATGGTCTTTGCGGATGGTTTGCATATGGTTATGGCGCATGGTTGATGCCCATTATACATGCATTTTGGCGAGCACTTTCAAGTGCCGGTGAGCTCTCTTGAGAGCATTGTTTTCGTATTGATCAAGTTTCCGGATTGCAAATCTTTTGGCGCTTGCTTATGCGCGGTCACTCCATTGATGTACATTGAGTGCGGATTGCCATTGTATGTGAAAATGTGGAGCCATTTTGGCATTTCTACTTATTGGCATTGAGTAGTGTTATGGTTTATGGTAGAGATTGTACTTGAGTTTTTTGCTCAGTTTTCAGGGGAAATTCTGTCGGATTTTTCCTAGATTCTCGCCATAGTTTGTGATTGAGTGTTTACTCTCACTTTGATAGGTTTTTTCAGTTTGGACACAGTTTTGTGTTTTTGTATCCACTCTCGCAAGAGTGAGGAGCAGGGCCAAAAATTGCAACCCTTCCCGCCCTTCCTTTGTTGCTAGCCCTACACACGCCGGGCAAATTTATAATAGCCCTTCCTAAGGAAGGACAGGTTGTTCGACTGGCCCTGCCCCAAGGAAGGGGATATTTTTGCAAGGTCTTCCTAGGGAAGGGCAATCTTTGAAAATGCCCTGCGGAGATTAATCATGTTAATGCTTGGCATTGGGACTTTTGGACTTGTACCTAGAGGATGTTCTATGGAATTTGAGAGTCTCTAATGAGTATACAATTTGATTTTGAAGGTTGTTCAAGCATGCAATGCCATGAACCTTAAAAAAAAAGTTAGGGTATACTTTTTCATATAGGGAATTCCAAGTATGCTTTTTAATATAGGGAATTTTAACGCATTGGGCAGACTGTAGAGGCAACAAAGTGCGAAGATTGAAGTTCGAAGCTTGAACTTGAGAGTTGAACGTTCAATTGCTTGTGAGTTTTCTAACGAAGGCATCAAGCTTGAGTGACGAGTCTCATCACTCGTCTCTCTCATCCACCAACTTCTGACACAGAGCTTCTATATACAACTTCCAACTGAGATGAGGAGGTTTGAGGGATGCCATGTAATCAAGGCTAGTGTGTTGGGAAAAAAGAGAAGGTAAGTACACCCTAGAGATTAACTCAAAGCATGGATGAATAATGCCTTATTGAAGGAAATTTCGGAGAGAGTAAAGATTAAGCACTCTTGATGATGATTTGCTATGCAAAATCTTTTAAAGTTGTTCTTAGATATCAATTGATTCTTACAAGGGCTCAGACTCATGATCAACTACAAGCTCCAGATTCCAGAATTGCCTAGCACTCTCCCATCATCCATGAACTGCAAGCTGCCCTCGAGAGTCCCTTGGGAAACCTCTAGGTTGTGATTCCAACGACTCTAGAGTCTAAGATTGCAAAGGTTCTTCAAGCCTCAAGGCTCCTTCACGAATCATGATTCACATAGTGCTAGCCTCTTGGTTTGCTAGGCATGCTCCCAAAGCCCATTTATATGAACCCGTACTTATCACTTCATCATGTTTAAGATGGCGCCATGTCTGATGATTAGGATGCTACAATTTATGTTGTTTATATAATATTATAAGGATACTATTTTTTGCCATTGGTGATTCTTAGGGGACGAGAACGATTTAGAGGGAACTTGGAAGCGGGAAGTTTGAAGAGATGTCTACCCTAGCTTCAAAGAGAGAATAGTGATAGCGGTAACTTCATGAGCTCAACAATGGAAAGGTCTCTCACTCAAGAGGAGACTCTTCATGGTTACAATTCTAGCAAAGGGCAAGATATATGATGTCGTCACCGCAGCTGCATTGCATGACATTTCAAGTTCCAAGTATTTGCATGTTCCATTAACAACTTATTACTACTTCTCTTGCTCATTGTGTATCTTGTAGAAAATGTTTTTTAGTACTCCTACGCAATGTTTTCAAAGTGCACCCTTTCTCATTGTCCTTTAGAATTTTCTTTACAAGTTACAATTGTTTGAAAACACATGTGAAAATTTTGGATTTTGGTAAAGATTTGATCGAAAGGGCATGGAAATTTTTGCCCTTCATTTTGAAGGTCAAAATGCCAAACAACCCTTCCCATGGGACGGGTGCTCTTGAAAATTTTCTTTCCCTAGGATGGGTAAGGGTGCCCTGCAATTTCCAGGCCTAGTGAGGAGTTTTGTATCTTTCTTTGCTTGAGACAGTGGTTTGCTCTCGGATGGGAGAGTCTTGTGATATCGAGCATTGTTTGCCATAGTTTTGCAGAGCTTATGCATGTATATTGAGTGTAGTTTGATGCGCATTGATTGCTCATTGTATTGATCTTGCAGGACAATGGTTATTTTGTGTTGATAGCCATTGTGCGTCGAAACTCTGGCAAAATTTTCCCAGGAGTTTTATGCGTATCATTTATGCGATCTAGGTAAAGATTGCGGGTTGCACTCAGCATTTGCGTGCGGTGTTCTCTGCAGGTGGGAGACTTGTGTGTGTGTATGCATCGATACCGCATAGAGTGTGCTTGGTGATTAGCTCACAGATTGCAGTGTGATACTAGAACAGGCGAGGCTTGTATTGACATTGCCGGAGCTCTATTTTGGAGTGTGTGCGCACAGGTTTTACATTGTGTTTCTGGCCATATTTGTAGACAGTTTCCAGGTGTTGTTGGTGAGGTGGTTTTTCTTTCTAGTTTGCTACATTGTGCTCATGGCAGAGAGAGGTGATCGCTCAGATTATGATCTCTCCGAAATGTACATGTTTGATGGGTCAGACTTTGCAGCATGGAGAGAGTGTATGCTTGATGCATTGACACAGCGAGGGTTGCATCGACCATTGAGTGGTGATGCATGTAGACCTTCAAACATGTCTGACGATCAGTGGCAGGAGTTAGAAGAGATGGCACTATCTACACTCTCTTTGCACCTTGTGGAATCTGTATATGCTGTTGTTATGTATGAGACTACTTCGAGAGAACTTTGGCGCAGATTACATGATATGTATGATAGATCTAAGTCATCAAGGACTCGTGTGAGACATGTACATTCACGAGTACGCCGATAGGTGATATGTTGGTAGTGTGGTCATTCTGGACACGTTAGACGGTGCTGTTTTCGTCGTATGCGACATTGTAGGAGACATGGCAGTCTCAGAGATGTATGTAGTGATGCCATGGACTCAGTTGCTTTGACAGTTGAGGCACATGTAGTGTCAGAGTATACTAGTGACGGGGATGTCACTTTTACCTCGAGCTATGCATGAGATGCTATACATGTGGATAATTCACTCCCTTTGCAGTGGTTGCTAGACGCAGAAGCTATGTTTCATGTCACGCCACATCGTGAATGGTTTTGTAGCTATTCTAGCGGGATGCTTGGCAGCGTACGTTTGACCTATGGATCGGTGCATGCGATAGCAGGTGCAGGAGATGTGAGACTGTCATTACCGAGTGGTGCATCTTACTTGTTACGACATGTGCGCTATGTACCAGATTTGACAATGAGTTTGATATCAATTGGTCAGCTTAGAGTTTTTGGATGTCAGATTTCGCTACGAGAGCGAGATTTTATGATGCATTTGGGTTCGCTAGTGATTGCGAGAGGTGCCAAAAGTGGTACAGGTTACCCATTGCATGTGGATCACGGGAAAGACGGTGTTGTCTCTGTGATTATGAAGCCAAGTAGAGAGCGAGAGAGCAGGCGAGTCTCTTTTGCTTGTGGGTTGCAGGATGCTTTGCATGGAGTGCAGAGCAGTGACCTTGTTGTGCAGGTTGCGTCTACGGATGCACAGGTAGAGCGGGACAGCTCTAGTGAGTCACAACAGGATGATTCATCAGAGGTGATGACAGAGATGACTCACATGGATGCTGAGATGTCGGCTATTGTGGAGTCATTTCTTGATATGCTTATGCCAAAGCTTGCTGCAGATTCAGGATAGATGGATACTCTTGGTACACATGTGATATGTGGTGGGCACGAGGAGTCACTCCAGAGCTCGGAGTCAGAGTACCATAGTCTCTATGATAGGGGACAGGATTTCCATGAGTCGAGTTCTGAGTTGGAGGTGGCAGAGGTTGCTAGGGTTGCATCAACGTTCGGTGTCCTCATGTACGAGATGCTGATCTCGAGGCCTGATATAGCAGTTGCAGTGGGAGCATTTGCAGCAGGGTTGATTAGTTGTTCGATGACTGATCTCGGCATAGAGTATAGGGGAGGTTTGCAGGTATTGGACCGATACTTGCAGGAGTGCATGAGCTCTTGTAGACTCTTTGCAGATCTTGGAGCTAGCTCTGTGTGGCTTCCGCAGTGGGATGTTTGTCTATCAGTAGAGCCGAATGCACTAGCTCATCGAGAGTCAGTGGACATAGCTTGAGAGAATCTCTCACCTTCTATTAGTTGTACACCAGTAGATCTTGCTTAAAGGCACATTGGCCTTTAAGTGGGAGGTTGTTGGGGTTAAGGCCTATGTTCCTTGACCGGTCGCCCAGGTCATGGGCGCCCGCCCACCGTTACCCTATACTTATAGTGAGTATATTGTATAGGGGGAGCTTCCACTTTACAGTCTCCCCACCCACATCATGTGTGTGTCTCCTTCTCTCTCTCTCACTCTCCGTCTGTGGTGCTCCCCGATCCCCTTCAGTCTCCCCCCATCTTTGGTGGTTTATCACATTGCGGGCTGATGTGGCCCAACTCTCCATAATTATAACATGTGGGCGTCTGCCTCCAGAACCTACCATTTCTTTGTCTAGCACCATTCTTAGGCCTTTCTTCACTTCCTGGCTGATTTGCAAACCTCCCTTGACCTCGATTATTTCCCACTTGACCTAGCATATTAAGGCTAATATTATTCATTAAATCTATCACTTGCCTCATGTCTTGCCTTAGCCCATCATCTTGCACTACTGTAGTGACCATTGCTGGCATAACCTGAGGAGTAACAACAACCACTGGTTCATGATGAACCCCTGGCATGCGACCTTGCGAAGAATCTATAGGCTGAAATTCAGACCTCATGGGCAAAGACTCCACCCCTAATTGGCTCATTTTCCTTAACTTCCACTCTTTGTTCCTTGCCACTTCCAATGCATCTTCATATGTACTAGGCTTCTTTAGCTCCACTCTCCAACGCATATTCTCCCAAAGACCAGCCAAGAACGTGTCCTTCTTCATCATGTCAGGTGGGGGTACTTGTGGTGCTAAGGCCTTGCACATCCGCTCCCATGCCAATGAAAACTTACGTATGTACGCATCTACTGGTTCACCTTCCTTTTGCACCAAACCTTGTACTTCTTGCCACACTTTGTCAGGATCTTCTACCTTCACAAACTCCACTTCCAACCCATGCCGTAGATTATCCCAACTCAACCTTACGGGTGGATCAGCCCCACACAACTCTTCTTCAAATGATTTGGACCAAACTCGTGCATCACTCTTCAAAAATATTTGGAGAAGACATAACATCTGCGCAGGGTCATGAATCTGGTTACTAATGCAGGCAACCTCCATCTTTTCCAAAAAGTCTTCCACATATTCATACTTCTTCCATGAAACTCCGGATAAGAGAAAGCCATGACTACCCAAGTTAGGATGCTTTGAAAACCCCTTCGAACACACGTGCAAGAACCCAAAACTTTTGACTTAATCAATTCCCAGAACTTCAATGGAGCTCAACTTTAGATAAGGACAAACACATGCAGATCAAAAGAGTTTTCATAGTTAATCATTGGAATTACAACAAGCAAAGGACATTCCAGGATCTCTCGTAATCTTCTTGGCCCGAACATAAAGACTATGCGCTGCTGGAAAAAAATCTTCCTGGACACATGAACATTTATTTGGATTCTTTGAGTTAAATGAAAAAGAGTGAATTGAGGTCCATTTTGATCATCCATTAAAGCCAACCATGAAGCTCCCAAGAAGGCACACCTGACTTATTCTCTGATTTTGCTAGAATTTCAGCAGTATAATAGTATAAATGGCTTAAATGAAAAAAAAAAACAGCCATCATAACTTGGAAAAGTTCTAGCAGAGTTTCCCCAGAAGTAGAGCAGTGTGAACCCAAAATATAGACTGTATATGTATGTATAAACTGCCAACAATAGAACCCGAGCATCAATTAGGGATCACTAGTACATAGCCTATGGCGAGGTCACGAAAAGGGTGCTCCAGCTACCTGTATCACCGAAAGGATCTCCACATTTGAGAATCCCCCAGCTCAATAAAACCTCACACTATCGACCCTCACATGAAGGCTAATGCAAATCACGTATAGTCAAGTCTTAGAAATGACTATCTTCCAGACCAAGTCTCAGAAATGGCTGGGACTGTCAAATAAAGCCAAGTATGGCTCCACAAAGGCGTACAATGGCAGTTTCCAGAAGTAACGTAAAATACCAACAGACAATGTGCTCAAACAGGCGCCAAATGATGCATACCCACGGCAATTGCAAGTGACCCCACTGTCACTGTATCACTCTACTCCACCTACCTGTACCTGTGTGAATCACCTGTACCTGTACCTGTAACCTGTAACCTGTAGTCTGAAACCTGTAATCCCGAATCTCGAAGCTTGAAGCTCAAAGCAGAAGGTACTCGAAGAAGATCCTCCGTGGGGGCGGCCAAAGAATGTGAGCGGGATGAAAAAACACAGAACACCTCTATAAGGACTCGACACACACTCTTGGGATGATACACACACACACACTATGGGGCACCACTCGGCTTACACAACCCACCTAACCGAGACAGGGAACACACCGATGGAGTGAGAGGAGAGAGACTACCCTTTTACCCACTCCACACAGAGAGAGACACACACGCACACCCAAAAAACTTAGCTCAAAAGAGGAGACTTTCTATTGTTTAGACACTTGAGCTTGGGCCAACAGCAATGGGGCAAATAGCTCACACAATATGGGTAAAAGATGCCAGATACAATCACAAATTGGAGCAGAAGCTTCGCTCATAGGAGAAACTTACACAGCAAAAATAGTGGAAAACAAGTGAGGAATTTGGAAAAATGGATAGCACCATCGCGTCCGGAACGGTCCAAAACCCCAGTCTACATTGTCAAAGTGCTAAAATCCGACCTCAGATGAGCAGTTTACGGCCAAAACAAGCTCCAAAAACCCCAAAAACATAGTTGCGGTTGTTCCTCCTCTTCTCTCCATGTTTTTTCTGGTCTTCTCTAAGTTTTTTCAGTTCCCACACTTAGCTTTATTAGTTGGGCACCCTTGGCCTTTTGGTTGACCTCAAACGGACCCCGAACATGCCAAAAACTGGCCTAGCAGTGCATAGTTGACACCTTTTTGCATCATCCGCACACCTGGCACTCAACTTTTTCCAATAATGCATCCCTCCACCACGTGAAGTGGCCCCCAGAAGATGGTCCTCATGATGACCTCTCTGCATAATTATCACAAGAAAACATCCACGTATGATCCATACTCATCCACGTGCAAATATTGACCCCATTCGACCTTCTTACGCCACTAGATGCCATCTGACACACCTTCTTACCTCATGTCGTCAGCCCGCAGATAGCTTCCTCGAGAAATTTTACGCGCTACCAATTCCTCATTATTATAGAAAAAACACATTGGTACTAGTGATAGTGAAAATCGATGCACTATGTACATATTGTCCTACCTGTACACACGTGGGCCCCACATAACCACATGGCTCTGGAAAATGGGCAATTCTTTATTTGATGCACCATGCATGTGTATGTATATATGCGCAATCCCTTGCTCCAAAAAACTCTTGACAGTGCCTATGTGGGTGCGTGTGTGTGTGTGTGTGTGTGTTTACACACACTTGCACGCTTTTTTGCAACGTGTGTGTGTGGACACACACACGTGGCAAGCCACCGCGTGTCTAGGTGGACTTGCCACGTGTATCTTCGGTGGCTCACGGTACACGTGGCGGCCTGTGTGATCTTCCATGTGTACTGCCGTTGGGCGATAGTGCAAGTGGCACCACAATACAGGTGGCAGGCTACGTGGCCTACACGCTACCTGCGTGGCAGTGCACGTGGCCACGTGGCCTGCCACATGTACCGTCGGCTGACGACGATACATGTGACAAGTCCACGTGGACATGTGGCGGCCTACGTGGCCCTGCGTGTCCACGTGGATTGCTATGCGTGAGATTGTGTGTGTGTATTCTTTCTTTTGCCACGCGTTGGCTAGAGGCGACACATACCCCCACGTGGGGGCGTGTGGCCACCCATGGCCAATGCCCCATCCTCCCCCGCCTCCGGCCCCCCTTGAGAATGTGCCCCTTCCCGCCCATGGCCAACGCCCCGGCCCGCAAGCCTCCGCCCCCCTGCCCCACCCCCCCAATAGCGCCCCTGTTCCCACCCCCGCCTCTGCCTCTGCAACAAGTAGCGGCCCTGCATGCAAACCCCATCCCGCCCCGCCCCAGCCCCCGGCCCTTACCCCGCCTCCGGCCCCGTTAGGGGTAAGGCACACGCCCCCCCCCTCCTCGCCGCCCGAATGGCATGGGAGGGGAGTGGGGTGTATATCTCCTAAACATCTCCGTTACCTGACTCCCCAACCCTTCGACTTCGACTTACAGCTTCTTGCCCCCCTATCCTTAGCACACCTGACTACTCACACATCTCTCTTACACATAAACATTGAAAATAATTTAAAATAATTAAACTCACGTGATCACACAGTCAGAAACAAATCTTTGTAACAAATATTTTTTAAAAGAAATATTTTGTATCTTTTTTACATTAACTTTAAAATAATAAAACAATATTAATTTTAAATTTATAACGACTATATTATTAGACGTGAGTATATAAACAATTTGTTAGTTTATACAATGTGATCTTGTGCTTAATTATTGGCTTAGCATATTATTATGGATTGCTCTTTTTTTTTGGCTGGGTAAAGAGTTTTCTTATCCTTTTTACAATGGTAAATTTATAATATCGAAATCATTTTTTTTAGAATTAATTTCTCCAATGCAATTTACAACTTTAGATGCAGTCATCGAAGTTGGTGATCTTGAAATAAATTTGCCTCTTGAGAGGACGCTCAACAATTTGGGTGAATTCATCTATGT
The DNA here is from genome assembly GCF_014529385.1 of Adiantum capillus-veneris. Taxonomy (NCBI): domain Eukaryota; kingdom Viridiplantae; phylum Streptophyta; class Polypodiopsida; order Polypodiales; family Pteridaceae; genus Adiantum; species Adiantum capillus-veneris. The sequence continues at coordinate 81,136,671 of NC_140945.1, forward strand.
ACTGGATGAACAACTTTCACGTAAATACAAAGTCAACATATTCAATGAAGCACAATATGCAGGCTCACCTAGCATGACTCCCATTGCCATTGTGGATAGTCCGTCAAAGGTGCAATTCGGTCAAAAGGAGTAAATAGATCTATGTACCCCCCCTCGAGTTTTGCTCTCAAATAGCTTAAAAAGGAGTACAAGACAAAAACTCTTACAGGCCGAAAAGAAGGGCACATTGTCAAAGCTTTTAACGCAAATACAATAAGTGGAATGAGTTACAGAGATTCCAAGGTCTTACAATGGTGATCTCGTTCTAGAATTTCCACCTACCATGGGAAAGTTGCACCATATGGATGGGATGGAGCATAAGTATGATCCTCATTTGTGGTCGAAGCCACAAACGTCCATATATTGTTTTTCCAGGTGTAGTGCGACTTAGTCATTGCATAGGATCTCTCAAGTGCATGAATGAACAATGTGTCCTCTTGGTTAATTGTCATATTCCCAATACAAGTCATTTCAAAGGGTACATACAAAAGGCAAATGCACCCAGAAAATATTGTAAGATTGGAGATAAGAGCCTTACATGCCACTTTTGTAAGGCAATTGCTTTCTGTATTGCAACATGTGATTGTGTAGTATACTATGTCATGCCATCCGATGAGACTGCCACTAGAGTCATGATTCATCGTGGCACACATCGACACGATGTGCGCAAGGGCACATCCAAAACACTATCGGACAACACCAAGGTGATGGTGCAAAGGATTTTGACTGTTGACCCACACGCAGGAGCCAGGAAGGTTCAAATGTGTTTGGCAAAAGAAATTATAAGTACAACACTGCTTTGCAACAACCCCAAGGAATTTTATGCGAGCAACAGCTATTTGCAATCGCTGAGGAGTTGGGGCCATTGGTGCAAGATAATTGGTATGAGCATTTCCTAGATTCTTGTTTCGATGAAAAATTCTATGCTAAATTACTTTTTATGTAAACATTTTTAACATTGTTAGGTCTCGGAGGTTAGTATCTATTTTACATAGAGGGGTTAACAAAGAATCTTTTGGCATTGATGCACTTCTACTAAGCTGAAGTGAGACTGCACATATGAGTTTTTCCATGGAAGCCGGTTTCCTGGTCAAGGTACGGAAGGGAAGAAATGTTATGTCTTCAAAATGTCCACAATTGGTCCAACATCCGGTGTGGACCTAGTGAACCAAATGAGACAAGATCAGGATGGAGATCTTCGACGTGCATGGATCCAGTTTGATCACACCAGACGTGTTAACAAATGGGTGACTATGGCCTGTCATGTCTATGATCCAAGGTACATGGCACACCTTAAGAGCTTTGTGGCTTGCCTTTGACTCTCTCTAAAACAATTTTTTTGCCACATGCAGGACCTTTTGACTATTGCAACTTGTGAAATGAAATAGGAAGACATGGAAACACAATGCTTGTTTTGGGAGTTCCTCAATGATGTAATGATATCGTGTGGGTGTGACAAAGCTAATTTCTTTGGGTTCATGGCGGATGAAGCTCAAGCACATTGGAATGCAGTTCAAATTGTTTTCAATGGTGGTGACAAGACCAATACAATGAGCGGTCGAGAGCGTTCTTGTCTTTTCCATTAGAAGCAAAGCTTGAATCAACACACAATGAAGTATGTGGTGCAAGTTTCTCAACATGCACACAAAGAAATGTGTGATAAGTGGAGGCAAGCACCAACAAAAGAGACTGCAGCAGGAAAGGCTCGTGTGATATGCCAATGGTGGCATAACGGTCATTGCATAGACCGTAACATTCCATACATGGATTCATGGCTTAGTTGGTGGGAAATTCGTATTGCACATTGGGGTGGCATTATGACATGCGTAGAAAGTAGCTGTGATGGACCAAACACTCCACGCACTAACCTTGCAGAGAGCAAGTATGGCAGCTGGCTAGCAGGGAGGGTTTCCGTAAACGCATTTCATTATATGATGCATGTACAACCGACCTTGCAAATTCCATCTTACAAAGCACAAAGGCCATTTCATACAGCCATGGAAAACACATTGGGAAGGGTCCATCATAACAAAAGCTTATGGAACGCCATGAAAAACGTCCCAGCCAAGTGATAAGAGCAATGAATGCGGCTACTGAGGGCACTCCAATGTATAAACAACCAACTCCATTGATAGGAGATAAGGAGACATCAAGGCAAAAACGCAAGCCAAATGAGTTTATCAACGTGGAGGATGATGCATCGCATAGACCGGAGTACAACTCGGTCACCAAAGATCGCAAGAAGTGTGGAAGACCACGTAAGATCAACTTTGCAGAAGAAGGGATATCACAAACCCAAAAACGAAGTATAGGTTCCGGTGGGTAGTATGTAGTTGAGCGCAAGGTCAATGAGGCAATGTGGGCCATACACCGAACTCCACAAGGTAGTACGGTCACATGTAGCGGCATGCCAAGAGGAGGACGTAGGTGTGGATGAAGTATAACAGGTTCTAGCCTTGGTATACCAGTCCCATCTTTTGAAGGATAGTGAGAACATCGAGATGGTGTGGTGCGTCAATGGTTTTGGTTTTTTCCAGATCATGTCTTGCATTTCCATATAGTAGACCAGAACATTGAGCCGTAGCCTCAGCATCCACCACACACTTGGCCCGTGCATGTGGGCACCAACCTATCGGAGGATGAGGTGAAAATATTGCATGAAGGGGGGTATCAAGTGGAGCTCATCAAAGAAGGAGTATCTAATGTAACGTCGGTTGCTGATCCTGCACAAAATATGACCAACTCTCCTTTCAAGTCAAAAGATACATCCACTCCTGACGGTAGTGCAAGAGCCACAATGCGAGGTGGTGTGCATGTACGGTATCGGACTTCCATTTCCAAGGATGCTGCTTGCAAGATCGGTTTAGTACTAGCCCTGAGAGTGAAGGTTGTAGAAGAGATATGTGCAGCAGATGGTGTTAATGAGGTCTTCAAAGTAGAGACCAAAAGTGAAGATGGTCATGTCAGGATATACAAAGTTTGTATTAGCAACCAACCATCGTGCACATGTCCAGACTTCATGGAACGGGTGTCAAAGCAAAAACCATATCTTGCATGTAAACATTTGTATTTTATTTATCTACGTGTGCTAGGGTTAAGCCAAAATGAGAACATGTTTATCCATCATCAAATCCTGGCAGATGTTGATATCTTCAGGGCACTGAGCTGAAGGGGACCTATCCAGGCATGGATGCATAGCATTTGTCAATTCTCACTTTTTCTTAGTATGCTTCACCTGGACAACTATACTAGTTTCTAATTTTATCTTATGATGGCCACATTTTGGTACATTCATTTGCAGTTGTTTTTTTCATATTTGAGAATTGGTTGTTTATGTGTCAAATCGTGTATAAAGTAATATGATATTTCCATAGTGGCTATAAATTGCCATAGCTTGAGTTATTTTTGTGAAAGCGTCCACTAACTTCCGTAGCACACCTCTCTTACTTTTCACGATGTTTGACGATCTTGAGAATAAAATCAAGTCTGCCTGGGATGCCATGGAAGCCATTCCCAACGGAGAGGGGTTGTATGGAGCCGACTGGTTTAGGGAGGCTCTAAAGGAAACAATCACTGTGTATCGCCTCTATCAATGCCACAAGCAACTCAATATGTGGAGCTTACTCAGCTTGAACGAGAAGGGACAATTTTTTTTCTCTTGTTGGAAGGAGATTGGGCTCATCAAACACAGATGAGGATGAGGAGGAAATGACGCAGCAGCTAGGGAACGTGGTGACCCTTCATTTTCCACTCGAAGGTAGCACATCTACTCCTAAAACCGGGCCTTCCAAAAGATGAACGCTTCTTGCCTATGTAATGCAAGTGCAGTCAAATATAACTTTCTATTATTAATGGGTGTTCTTGTTTAAAGTACCCTTGTCTCTGTTGTTTTCGAAACAATTTGTTTAGCTTCCATATCTTTGACTATGTCTCAACCTCCCTAATACCTCTCTCTCTCTCTATCTCTGTCTATGTCTCAACCTCCCTAATACCTCTCTCTCTCTATGTCTCTCTCTCTCTCTCAGAGAGAGAGAGAGAGAGAGAGATAGAGATGTGAAAAAGACGAAAGAGTCGACAAGGAGTAGGAGAGAATCTTTTTAGGAATATGATCACCTGATTCCTAAAAAGCGCTAACCAAAAATTGCTCGCCTGAAAATGTCCCCCCCGTTTAAGTTTCCCCGAGGGCCAGTTTTGTACTAGTTTGGTCGCCTCGATGAGTGTGCCAATTGGGAATTTTTGGCTTTTGACCAGGTTCTAGAATGTGGTACACTTAATAGGGAAATAAGAGATCAAAGAGACTCTTGTCCAAAATGTCATCTCATGCAATGTATTCATATCGGGGTATGATGGAAGAGTTGTGCTCACCACTGCTTTGGTTGATATCTGGGCCAAACATGGTGCACTGGGCAATGCTCTAAATGATATGCATGCCAGGTAATGTGCACTTAAGAGTGCAACAAGTGTGTGAGGATCTTTGTATTGCTTAACACTGATCCTAGACAGTCGCAAGTCATGCTTTGGTAATGCCTTGATTGGTATGTATAACAAATGTTGTGGTTGATGATGCTCTAGAAGATATGTATGTCAAATGTGGTGACCTTACAAAATCATGCAAGGTTCTTGATGAGGTTTTAGTTCAAAACGTCCTTTATTGGAGCACGTTGATTGTTGGATAGGCGATTATGAATGTAGCAAGGAAGATGTTGGATAAGCCACTATGGATATTTTAATAGAATGCAAAAGGAATACCTTTGCGAAATTATTTTGTCTAAGCTTGCACCTTGAAGGTGAGTGGCCTCACAAGAAATTGATATGGGCAACAAAATTCACAATAATAGTGTCAGTCAGGGCCGTTGAAAACAAAATTGGAGCAAGGCAATGCTTTGGTCGATAGATATGCCCAATTTGATGTACCTCAAGGGGGGGTCCATTAGCGAGAAAGGCCATATGGATTTTGAAAGGATTAGTGGCCATCCAAGGAGGAGAGGAGGCCAACCATTGTAAGTAGGAGATGGGGCTAAGGACTGTGAAAAGAGGGGAAAATGAGGAGGGCAAAGGCGCAGGCAATGAGAGGCGTAGAGGAGGAATGAGAATGAGTACACAACAGCTAATACGGGCCTCGTTTGTTGTCGGTCATGAATAAATTTTTGTTCAAATTGCAAGGGAACCCCATCTAGTAAGATTCCCCGAGAAAACTGCACAAGTCGTATTTCGGGCTTTCCATGTCATCAACCCCTATCCATGTGCCACATCAGTCACGGCACCGTGATTGTTAGGATTAGGCACAAAAGGGGAAAAAGGGAAGGCACTTAGGGTGTGTAGAAGGGGATATAAAAAAGGTAGAGAAGAACGAGGAAGGGAAATAAGAGGGGAGAGGTAAGCACCGGTGGCGAAGAGGAGAGGGCTTCAGTCTCTCGGGCTCTCCCTCAAGCACACCATCGATAAGAGCTCGGCTTTGAGCTAGTAATCTCTCTATCACTCTTTCTCTCGACTTTGGTACAAAGGAAGATGACAGAGGGAAGGGAAGAAATAATTTCTCGCTCTCTCTCTCTCTCTCTCTCTCTCTCTCTCTCTCTCTCTCTCTCTCTCTCTCTCTCTCTCTCTCTCTCTCTCTCTCTCTCTCTCTCTCTCTCTCTCTCTCTCTCTCTCTCTCTCTCTATGTCTCTAGACTTTGTGAGTCAAGCTAACGTGGAGAAAACATCAAGGGACCATTAAGTGGAGCAAGGGGAAGAAATAATTGCTCTCTCTCTCTCTCTCTCTCTCTCTCTCTCTCTCTCTCTCTCTCTCTCTCTCTCTCTCTCTCTCTCTCTCTCTCTCTCTCTCTCTCTCTCTCTCTCTCTCTCTCTCTCTCTCTCTCTCTCTCTCTCTCTCTCTCTCTCTCTCTCTCTCTCTATGTCTCTAGACTTTGTGAGTCAAGCTAACGTGGAGAAAACATCAAGGGACCATTAACTGGAGCAAGGGGAAGAAATAATTGCTCTCTCTCTCTCTCTCTCTCTCTCTCTCTCTCTCTCTCTCTCTCTCTCTCTCTCTCTCTCTCTCTCTCTCTCTCTCTCTCTCTCTCTCTCTCTCTCTCTCTCTCTCTCTCTCTCTCTCTCTATTTTGTGAGTCAAGCTAACGTGGAGAAAGCATCAAGGGGACCATCAAGCGGAGCAAGGGGATCACCCTCTTGAGCCCCCTAGCTCTTGACTACAAGAAACTACGAGCAGAACAAGTGAATTGAAGGTGGAGGGGTTTCGAGGAGGAGATTGAAGCAGAAGAAGAAGGTTGGAAAGGGAAAGAGATTAGGCGATTCAAGGGCTACATGCATCCTTATAGCCAATTTTAAGATCTAATTGCAGGAATAAGCATGAGATCAGTACTCTTGGTCAAATTTGTGAGGATTAAATTCCATAAGCTTGAGTTTTGCTTTGGTAGTGCGGTTGATAGGAATCGTTATTTGGAAGCAAGCAAGGGAGCAAGAAGTAGCTAAAGAACAGGAAAGGGAAGATGGGGATTGGAAGATTGCTCTTACTCTCTACCAAGTAGGCTATGGGAAATGGAAGTTTCTGCATCTTTGCACTTGATCTAAGCAGAGGAGCACCAATTTCTAAGTGCTAATAATAGACATTCTAAGCAATTAAATTTTCAAGGTGTAACCAAGGTTGAATTTTACCATCTTGGGTGGATTTTGGGAGGATTAAGCTCTTATCCGCTTGAGAATTGATCTTGCAATGCCGTTAAAGGCTACTTTAGTAATTACATTCACTTTGGGTTCATTACCAGATAAAGGCTTTATGGGTGTTTATTTTAAGTTATCAAAGTGTAATTGGAGTTTTTTGTGTGGTGTAGTACAACTGGTCTATTACTTTCCCACAACAAGTAGCCTGGTGCTCATGCGGCTCACCTCGCAAACCCATAGTCCCCAACAATAATCTAGAAGCTGTGGATAGGCATAGTTGGATCAATTTTTGAACAAAGTTTTTGTGCCGATTTTGCAAAGTGTGGATGCAAAGATTAAAGAGATGCAACAAGAAATAAGTGGAGATTTTGATGCTTTTGTTGATACATTTGAAGCTTGTTGGAGTGATTTGTTTGTTGCCACCCAAGTGGTCAATGTGGATGGTTTCAAGCTAGAAAAATTACATGATTTCTTGTTTCCTCGAGTATGAGATAAGGTGGATGATGAAGAGACAATAAGTTATGCCGAAGCTGTCAAAGTTGCCAGGATGAAAAGCAAGAAAGTGAAGAGGAAGATGGAATTAGGCTTGTTGAAGCCTACAGATTGTATGCCTATTGCAACAACAAGGTGTTTTACGGACCAATTGTGGATGGTGCCAAATGTGCAAAGTGCGGAGCGTGCCAAGGTAAGGCCTTTGATTGGCTATGTTCCTTTGGAATTCCCTGTTGGTGAAGCATCTATGTCGATTGTGGAGGAGCTCGTCAACGAGGATGAGCCTTTCATTAAAGACAGCCTATATGCAGAGGGAGTAGCAGATGTCAAGTGTGTAGTGCAACTTGAAGAGGTGGAGCATGTTCTTATGGAGTGCTTGTACAAATGGGTAACAGATTGAGGCCAAGTTGTAGGTGCCAAGAGCTTGGGGTTGGATGATGAAAGTGGGCATGATGATGATCTAACTTTTGTGGAGCAGCTAAAGGATGACGATGCTGATGTCAAATTGACTTATTGTGAATATGATGAGGCTACAAGATGGAGTTTTTGGGAAACGAGTGATGAGGACAGAGATACAAGCTTGGACACATAATCTAAAGAGCCCATGCTAGTAAAGGTAAAGTTACCTTGTTATATGCATGAATATGTGGTGGTTTCCACTATGAATGAAGAGCAAGGAAGAGTGTCGGAGATTCGGAACGAAGACATGTAGGTGAGGGTGGTATGTGGCACCATGCTGATGAAGATGGTTGTCAAGGTAGCTGTGAAAGCTGCTTTGATTGTAGAACACGCACAGGGATTTCCCAAGAAGGAGAGAGTTGTTGTGGCTAAGGAAGAAGAACAGGATGAACAAGATGGCACTCAAGAGGTATTGGATGCTCATCAAAGGGAAGAGAAGTTGCAATTACCTATTGGTTGCATGAGGGGTGTCCTAGAAACATTGAATGCAAAGCTGATTGGGGGTTTGATGGCCTGGTGGGTAAGTTAAAAGAATTAATCTTTCTACTTGTAAAGGGGGGCCACTGCTTCTGCCAAGACAAGGGGGGAGGGAGTTGTTGGATGCATTTCAAAACGGTGCTGACTAGGGGGATTCTACTTTTTGCTGCATATCAAAATTCAAGAGAGAAGCGGGGTTGGATGTAGTTTCCAAAGGGGGCACTGACTAGCAGCGTTTCAAAAAGTAGGGGAGGAGAGCGTGGGTTATTGTCATCAAGGGGAGAGTGATAGACAACGTTTTAAAATGCTGTCACAAGGGCAAGGCACCTTCTACTAGCGTTTTGAAAGGGTGGGTTATTGTTGTCAAGGGGAGAGTGACAGACAACGTTTTAAAATGCTGTCACAAGGGCAAGGCACCTTCTAGTGGCGTTTTGAAATGCTCGCAGAGCAGAGGGGGAAAAATCGGCAAAGGGTTGCAAGGGGGGCTTATTGAAACACTTGTTGTGGATCAAGGGGTGGGATACTGCATCGCAAGGCTACGTTCTAGAATGCAGAGAGGGGGTCTGGAATAGTTGCATGAGCAAAACACCAAGCATTTTAAAATGTTGTGGACTGCATGTGATGCTGACGACCAGTAAGGGTTCTTCTTCTCTTTGCTCCTTCATGCCAAGGTCTTCAAGGAGCAAACAACTCTGATACCATGTCAAAGTCGATGATGCAGAAGTGTAGAGACAAAGGGGAGTGAGCATGAGAGAAAGAGAGAGAATGAGTCTCTTGAACCAATCAACCTTGTCAATGAATAACTGAATGTGTATACAATGGAGGCAAGGGGTTGCTTATATAACAAGCTCATTAAATGGCCCTACCCAAGACTTTGACAAATAAGTAAAACAAACACCTAAACACCAAACTAAATAATGGGATCACATTGGGCAGTTCACTTGAGATGCCTAAATTGTAACAACACAACCCTTATCGGAGATGCAAGAAATGGATTCAATAGAAACTACCTCATACGATAGTGATGCTTCGTCTACGTCATTAGAAGAGAGTGTGGAGGAAGGCTTGATGCAATTGTGTCCTGACTTGGATGAAGAGACACAAGTGCTTACTGGGAAAGCTTTGACCAAAATGCAGGTGATACGAGGGTCGATCCCTCTCTATAGCTATGGGTTTTCTTTGGGAGAGCAAAAGTTTGTTGCTATGGTGGTGCCCATAGAGGTAGGTATGGAGGTGAGTATGGAAGTGATGATGACCAGGATACCTATGTTGAAAGAGTTTTTCGCTAAGAGGAGTGGTCCTTTTGAGCATGAAGAAAAGTCCAAGGGTGTGGGCTTGTTCGATCTGTTAAAGAAGTTCTATGTGTGGTGGTTCAAAGATATGCTTATAAATGTGGCTATGCAACGGGTTGTCGAGTAGGTACAGGATTTTCTTGAGGAGGATCTCACTTTATATGGCTAGGAGGGAGGGCATGGCATGTTCCATGTAAGTGATGGCATGTCTGATGGAAGTGGTGATGCATTTGGTGGTTTTTTTTTTGAAGTGGACAGTATGCATATGGTTGTTTTCAGCAATGGAAGCATGCCGAGGGAAGCTCATGTGGATGGTTGGCTAGATGCACGGGTATGGCAGTATGGTAAGGTGCTGCAAGTGGATGGGAGTGATCAGAGTCAGGTGTTTCATCCAGGTGGATGATAGCAGATAATGCATGGGGGTGAGCAACCCGCTTGAGCACGTGAGGAGGGTGACAAAAGATAGATTTTGTACATATGGTTGTGGTTTTGGAGTGCTTTGGATTAGCATTTGGTGTTGAAAATTTTTGATGTTTCATTGATACCATGGTTATTCTCGGTGGTTCCATGATGATATTTCGTTAATTCCATGGTGATTTTTGTTGATACCATGATGCTGTTTCGTTGATACCATGGTTATTCTCGGTGATACCATGATGTTGTTTCGTTGATACCATGGTTATTCTCGGTGATACCATGATGTTGTTTCGTTGATACCATGGTTATTCTCGGTGATGCCATGATGTTGTTTTGTTGATACAATGATTATTTTCGGTGATATCATGATGCTTTTCGTTGATACCATGATGATTTATTCATTTTTATTGATACAATGATGATGTTTTGTTAATACTTTGATGATATTCATTGATCACTACATTGATAAATGTTGTTTTATGTAGTATATACTCATATTATTTGCATCGCGTAATCACGCATCTTGTACTTTTACATTCATACTCTATGTACCATATGTTTTCGTGCGTATATATGTCGTCAAAAGAGTGGCGTCGCGAACCATCTCTTATGGCATTGTGAACGTAAATTATTTCACTAACGATGCTAATAATTTTTATAACTATGTTTTTTTGAGTCTATGATATATGTAGGATTTATCAAAGAATTGATTTTATGAAGACAAACTTGGTGACAATAAAAGAGTTATAAAGATATGTTTGGTGATGTCATATTGATGACAACATGAAGATATGTTTGGTGATACGATAGTGATGACAAGCTACATAGCATATTCTTTGAGACACTTCTGATTACGAGCTAATCGATAGACTTTACACCTCTTTATTGAACCTTTGTATTCATTATTGTATTTGATAGGATAGGAGTAATGTAGCTTCTCATAAAACATTCATTGTAAAAGGAGTGATGTAGCTCCTCATAAAATATTCATTGTAAAAGGAGTGATGTAGCTCCTCATGAACATTTGTATATTCAATGATTTTTATAATATAACGGTGGGTGTATATAGAGCTGTGGGTTTTTCCCTTGATCCCCCAAGGGTTTTTTCATCCACAGTTAGGGACCCTTATTTGAGAGGGGGTTTTGAGCTTATATGTGAAGCTACTCAATATATGGCTCCTCTATATATACATCATCTCATGTGTGTATTCTACACTTTGGGGTTCTATTTCTGTGCTCTCTCTTTCTCTCTCAACAATTCTTAGCTAGTTCTTTTGTCCTTGAGAGCCTATATAAAGACCTCTCTTCTTTCACTTGAAAAGGATAGACACACTGTTAGACACTGAAGCTCTCTTGCCTTCACGTCAGAATTACTTATCTATTATAAGAAATGGTGCAAGTTCTTCATCACCATCTCCATAAACTTCTCTCTCTCGTGAAGAAGAAGAAGAAGGATACTCTCTCTCTATTTTCTTATTATCTTCTCTCTCGTTTCACGGAGTACATGCTCTCCGGAAGTTTTCGTGGTGAACACCTCTACATAGCCATCATCATTCGCTCTATGGCGTTTTTTATGCGTAGTCACCCTCTCAGTGATTTTTTTCTCGTATACGAGTGCATGTATGGATTAACCAACTACGTACATGGTTGCCTCATGATTGTTTCATCATGTTTTACACGTTAATTATGCACATAACGCATTATGGTCACGCACGTGCATAAAGAAGCGCTTTTCGTTTCACGTCATAAAAGCGGTAGGAATACTATTTTAGTCATAAATCAAAAAACCGTTATGAATCATCCCGAACCCTTTATACCATAGATAAAACACATCATTAAGAACATTTTATCTTTGATGTATCATGTGAAAAACATGCACGAGTTAAGAGATATGGTCCAAAAACAGATTGCTGTCCACTACACAACCAAATTATTTGACTCCAAGCTCCTTGGAGAACTGCTATATAGATTCATTGGAAGGGCAAACCCACTTAAAAAATTGAAAATCTTGATAAACCTTGATCATAAATGAATTTAGGACTCCATTATTACTTCAGGAATGCAAGTTATTAATCACTCTATTATCAGTTTTACCTACACGCGTAGGAGTGCCATCAAAGGGGGATACCATATGACATCGTGAGATAGCCGAGCATTTTGATATGTTTTATGATTTTTTTTGGTGAGTTGATTTCAATGATTAGATGGCCCTAAACTTACATGAGAGTATGCGGTTAAACATTCCGAACCGCATAGACGGATATGAGTAAAGTGACTTTCTTTGGGGGTTACCATTTGTTGTGTGAGTATCATATGGTCAAAGTGACGTGATGGAGTGATAGACTATATCATGGATCTGAACTTGAGGTAGATAGATACACTCTCAAACGTGGAAGCTCTCTTGCCTTGACGTCAGAATTACTTATCTATTATACGGAGTGGTGCAAGTTCTTCATCACCATCTCCATAAACTCTTCTCTCTCGTGACAAAGAAGAAGAAGGATACGCTCTCTATTTGCTTATTATCTTCTCTCTCGTTTCACGGTGTACGCGCTCTCTGGAAGTTTTCGTGGCGAATACCTCTACATAGATCTCATCACCGCTCTCTTATGGAAAAGAAAGAAGTCTTTTGCCAACCCCAAATCACTTTGAAAGTATGGTGAGAAACCATAAACTCCATAGTCATCATCTCTCTCTCTCTCTCTCTCTCTCTCTCTATGCCATTTTTTCTGCGTAGTCACCCTCTCGCTGATTGTTTTTTTCGTATACGAGTGCATGTATGGATTAACCAAGTGCATACAAGGTTTCTTCATGATTTTTTTATCATGTTTTACACGTTGATTTATGCACATAACGCGTTATGGTCATGCACGTGCGTAAAGAAGCGTTTTTCGTTTCACTCCATAAAAGCGGTAGGAATACCGTTTTGGTCATAAATCACAAACAGTTATGAATCAGCCCGAACAATTTTTACCATAGATAAAAAATATCATTTAGAACATTTTCTCTCTTATGTGTCATGTGAAAAACATGCACGAGTTAAGAGATATGGTCAAAAAACAGATTACTGCCCACTACACAACCAATATTTTTGACTCCAGGCTCCTTAGAGAACTACTATATAGATTCACCGCATGGGCAAACCCACTTAACCAATTGAAAAGCTTGATAAAACTTGATGATAAATGAATTTAAGACTCCGTTATCACTTTGGAAATGCGAGTTATCAATCACTTTATTATCAGTTTTACCTACACGCGTAGGAGTGCTATCGAAGGGGGATACCATATGACGTCGTGAGTTAACCAAGCCAATTTGATATATTTTATGATTTATTTTGGTGAATACATTTCAATGATTAGATGGCCCTAAACATACATGAGAGTATATGGTTAAGCATTCCGAACCGCATAGACGGATATGAATAAACTGACATTCTTTGGGGTTACCGTTTGTTGTGTGAGTATCATATAGTCAAAGTGACGTGATACAGTGATAGTCTATATCATGGAGTTAAACTTGATGCATTGATTTGAGGTCAAACACTTTTATTTGCATGTTCTGCATGCTCCTGAAAATGTCAGAAAGTTGTTTTTGCATATGTGTGAAGTTATGGTTTATGATTGACCTAAAGGTCGGAGTGGTTTTGCATCATGTTTATGGTGTTGGAATGTTATCATATGATGTCTGGGAACTCATGGATTGATGTGGATACCTCATATACATGGTTATGATTGCTTTCCACGTTTCTAGGTTAAAACTAGATTTATGTGCTAGAGTGATGAAGTGCAGATGTGATGCATCAACTTTGCATGGTTCGATGTTGTCAAAATTGGATTTTTATATCATAATTAGTCGCTAGTCGGACTCTTTTTATGCATGAAAGAATCACATCTTAAGGGTCACATGTGTGTAGACTCCGATTGATTGCAAGGGATGTGTCAAACTCCAAGTGTGGGAGTTGGTTCAGTATGAATATGATTTATGGTTATGGGCTAAGATTCCCTCATGGATTATGGTTGATATTTTATGGTGGAATCCGGTGTGGCTTATGTTTCTTTTTCTGGATTGAGTTATGCTGCCGAAATTTTTGCAGCCATGTTATGTTCTAAAGTGGTTATGCACGATTTTTCGTGCCTCACCCAAGAAGGGTGGAGAGCTCACCCGCGTGATGTGATTGAATTATGGTTTATGGTTTTTGGATTGGATCATGAAGTGATTAAGATGGTTTATGGTAGACGTGTAAGGGTAGAGACCCTGTATAGTCTAATTGGTTGGAAAAGGAATTGTTTGTACCTCTGGGAAGTGCTATTGTGATTGGACTCATGTGTTATGTTTCTCATGATAGCATTGTTACAAGAATAGGATCACCTACATCGCTTAGCCTTAGACAAACGGGTCGCTAACCTGGGGCTTTGCTGGATCGGGGGTTTGCCTAGGTCTTCTTCTTTTTGTTAGGCTCATCTACACGGTTAGTGCGTCAGGGGTTGAATGACCTGCACGGCTAATGCATCGGGGATCTTGCCTCACCTTGGCCTAAACACCCGATGCTGGGCATTGAAGAGGCATGACACCTAAACTACTATGGTTGGTGTTGATACCCTACCACCTGCTGGTATTTGGGATCCTTTCAAAGCTCGAGTTCATAGAGGGAGACGAAGTGGCCTCACCTATGTCTGGCTCAGGTAGGATGGAGGTGTTCTGGCTCGCTCCCGGCAAAGTGAAATTCTCTCTATCCGTAGTAGAACGGAAGTGGATGGGTGGACCGATCGATCCCTACATAGGGTTCGTTGCTCTACTAGTTGTTTTGTCATAATTTTTTTTTTAATGTTATGGTATACCCAGATTTTGTCATTGCATTAATACATGGTTGCCTGTTCCATTTAGATGGGCATTTAAAGATTTTCTATTGTCAATTTCTCATGTCTCTGTGCACTCTATGTCACCCTCCACTATATTCTCTCTCTCTCTCTCTCTCTCTCTCTCTCTCTCTCTCTCTCTCTCTCTCTCTCTCTCTCTCTCTCTCTCTCTCTCTTCCCGCAATGTGGTATACACATATTCACCCTCCACAATGTTATATTTTTTCTTGAGTATGCTTTCATTCATAGCACCCATTTAGGGGTAGCACTAGTCGTTAGGTACCTCTGGATGCATTCCGGCTCATGGCCTAGACTCCATGCTTGGTCAGGCACTGAGAACTCCTCCCCTATACAAATACTTCTGCAACTCTGATGTATATTGAAATTGTATAAAAGTGTAAATTGTATATTCTGTGCATAGACCCCTAGGGAGGGGTATCTCTCAATGAGAGTTTATGAGAGAACTCCAAAATCTATATAAAAGAGCTATACCATAGATGCCATGAAGTCTAGGGTTTGAAAGAAAGTGCAATCAAAGAAGCCCCACTCTTTCTCTCTTGCACTCACATACACAAACAAAGAACACAAAAGAGCATATCAAAACAACACAAAGATGAAAACATCAAGTCTATGTTCATATCGTATCATGGGTGTTATGAAAGGGTTAATAGAAAAGTTAATGGCGCTCAATCTTTGTCGACCAAACAGTCTACGAACTATTCTTTGGAATTATATTTTTGTGCTTATTTTAATATATATGTTTTGTCTATTGATTTGGATTAATTGTGTGTACAAATCCTCTTGGTTCATAGCAAGAAAACTACACTTATGTCAAAAGAAAAGTTATAATCTATAAGAGATAGTATGATGGGATCCGGTGAAGGAATTATTGTACTGAGCCTTTTTGGGTCAAAGAGAAATACTATACATTGTTGAAAGTGTATTTTTGGTTTAATCCACACATTAATTGTAATAGATCGTACATAGTGGAAGCAATGGAAATTCACATCATGTGGATTATTCATCTAGGATATTTTTAGCATGTGTAAAATGTAGATATGAGAGAAGTGAAGAAAAGAGAATTTTCTCTCCCCTATTCTTGCCGATAGGCAATACGGATACTGTAAGTAGAGATGTACTTGTAGCAAGGAGAACCGAGATTTGTAGAGAGAATGACTATCTAAGAGTGAGAGAAATAGATTTGGTAGACAGGGAGATGAAATTAGAGATGAAAAAGAAAACAACAAGAAACCAACAAAATATCAAATTGAAACACATTTTACTTGAAAAATCCTTCGAGAGCTATTCACCATTTTGATGGAGAGAGAAGAAGATGGAAGACTTCAAGCCTTGATTGATACACCAAGTTCAAGTCGTTCTCTTATTAGAGTTGATCTTCCAAGGATAGCTTACAAGATTGGCTAGTCTTCCTCTAGGAGTAAGTGTAGGCATCAATCCTCTCACTCCCTCAAGAATTCTTTTCAAGGAAGAATAGGTCCCATTTTATAGGTGAAGGGAACTCCCAAGGGTTACACAAGAAAGAGAGAAGCCAGTGTGAAAAGGAGCTGGTAAAGTTTGAAATGGTCTTTCCTTGCATGATGTGGGCAGACTAGGGTCCACCATTTTGATCATATCTAAAAATTTAAAAATAGAAGAAGAAAATACAGATCATGAGCTACGACTCCCATTTTCTATACATTTTTCAATTCAAATTGGAACCTTGTGTTAAAAAATCACCAAAATAGGGTATCTTTCTGGCAAAAAAAGGCTTCTTGTGGTCCCCTTAGCTTACACTTCCACTTGATTCCAATGGACACCTCATGCAATATAAAAGCATGACATTGATCCTTGACAAAGTTTTTAAGCATCCTCTTAATAATTCATTAAAATGAGTGCATCTTTGAAAATCATGCAAGCTAGTGTCCCACTAGGATTTGATTCCTCTCTAGTAGCTATTAAAAAGAAATATAAGAAAAATATATATTTATTGAAAATCATACTAGGCACTATAGGATCTAGCTAGAATGTGAAGTGATCATGGGATAGCAGAAAAAAAGAACCAATTCTTTTTGCCCCAAGTTAAAGAGGCAGAGCTATTGACGCTTTTTTCCATAGTACTTTCTAATGGTAAAGTAAGAATATGTTACCCTTGAGATAAATAATAGGATGAGATAGAAATATTATTATTATACTTAGATATCCATATGTATATTATAAAAAATATACTTATGTATCTAAAAATTTGCAAGTCAGATCTTGTAGCATTCGTTTCCACTATGTATGTGTCACAACGTGACATCCACCCCCTCTAAACCTACACATCCTCTGATATGTGCCACATATAATTTTTTGTAGGTTCAATCCTCTTGTAGATTTTCTAGGATTTCATCTTCATTGATAGGTTCCAACGCTTTATCTTCACTTGTGTATTGCTCTTCCCCTTCCTCAACATCCTCTGGATCACTGTCTTCTCTTCTCTTAAACATTTTGATCCTTTTTCTTGCAAAATGGGAACCCTTACTTCTGTACCATCTAGTTTAGACAAGTTGTAAGTAGCATTTTAATGCACGTGCTTTATAACATACGATCCAAACCATCTTTTTGAGAACTTACGCATGACTGTGTGCTGGTTATCAAGGCTACTATCATACACTAAAACCTAATCACCTTTGTCAATTGCTTTTTGATCCTAAGTGGATGTCGCTTATCAAAGTAATCTTTTGCTCTTCAACCTAGCGTTTTTTTGTGACTTTTTTGTAGACTTAATGTCTCCAGGTCTTCTCTCTAGTTGTCTTTTACACAATCAAAGGAGTTGTTCCCTACTAAGTCCATCTTGCCATGGTAGTACATTCCATGTGGGAATTGTATCTTCAACCGGCATCACTGGCTTTTGAACATACATCAAATCCATAGGCAGGTAGCCAGTTATTGATCTATGTGTTGTACAATCAGCCCACAAAGCATATGGAAACATTTTTGGTCACTCACCAACTCTTACTTCCCAAGCCTTGGACAACGCTTTGATGATAGGAGGATGCCCTCTTTTACTCTTTCCATTGTCTTTGAGGTTGTAAGCTATAGTAAGAGAAATATTGATTCCTGATTTGGAAAAGAACTCCCTTGCTTCCTCGGCATCCAATTCACCTCTGTTTACAGTGATCTCGATCTCCCACACAACCATAATGACAAATCACCTCATTAAGAAGGAATGCACACAGATTCTATGATATTTTCTCTTATTGCTCGCGCTTCAAGCTAGTTATTTAGGTCCTCTCATGCAAGAACTAAGTATCTCATCTGCTAGAGTCCTAAAGGCCTTGTGACTACATCCACAACCCATTTATAGTGCATGGCTAGTGGATATGTAGGGTGCAATCCATCACAATGTCAAGCATTTGAATACATTTGACAAGCTACACATGACTCTACAAATTGAGATACATCTTTATACATATCCTTCCACCAGTATTTTCCGTTCCACTTGGAGAAGGTTTCCCATGCACCTCTATGTCCAGCCCATAGACTCTCATGAAACTCTTGCATGAGCTTTACTTGAGTCTCTTTTTTACATATAGTCCTTTGTGGTGTAACACCCTTTTGCTTAGGATGCTTCCACAAGTAATCATCTCTCAAAAAGTACCCATATTAGTTCTTGCGTATCCTCTTGAATTCTTGTTCATACCAATCATCCTGTTTGTTAGAGTACTCAAGTAGCTTCCAATAAGAAGGCAATCACCTTCATAGAGCTCTTTCAAGAACAATTCAAGTGTATTACCTTTCTCTCATCGATCATCTGTGACTCATCTTCATACCTTGCCCTTGACAGCATATCTGTTTAAGGATAGATTGAACGGGCGTCCAACAGCCCGGACACGTAGCCGGAAACCACATTTTTTAGTCTATTATTTTGCAGATCTAGTGTCGTAATACTCTGTGTAAATAATGATTCCAAAGTAGTGGATCAATTCCTTGAGTTGTAATGTTGTAAAGGTCCATGTGAGTCGGCCACTCGCCATTTAGAATGCCCTAGGTATAAAGGTCAATAACTTTATTGTGAAAAGAGGGCTTATTTTTAGAGAAGAAAAGAGCTTTGTTGTACGTACGCTCGAGCTACAATTCAGATCCAACTTATAATCATCCCTGCTAATGATTGGGTAATCCGTTTTTTGTTTTGGAACTTGCATTGTGTTCCTCTCTCTTTGCTCTTTCATTTAAGTGTAAGCATTGTCAGTTTTGATCTGGTTTGTGACTACGCGTCTGTGAGCCTTAATTGCAGATTTGAGTGCTTAAATTATTGTTTATAGTTTTTTTGACCATAGGAGAGTGTTCTTAGACCATAAGACGACATTTTTGGCATGTTCTGTTGCAGTTTTCAGGACCTTTTTCATGATGGATCATGATTTTGATACCTTGTTGGATTGCGAACAAACTTGGTAGGGTAGTGTCCCTAGGTGTCCTAGACCTCCTTTCATTGCATTTCGAGTCCGTTCGAGTGTCGAAATGGCGTGATGACCTAGAGCTGTGAGAAAGGACATAGGAGGGACGTATCAACAACATGGAATATATGAATCACTCAAGGAAGGTGGGGGTGTCATCAACGCCAAAGATCTTCTTAAGCTAAAGACCAAACTTGAAGACAAAGATTCAATGATCAATGGAAAGACGAAGAATGTTATACAAAGACAGCGAAAAAAAAATGATAACTTCAGTAAAAATGCTCTCAACAACAAAACATAAGCAGATCAACAATGTTGAAGCTAATGAGATATTTCAAGTAATGACAAAGATAGAAACATCAAACGAACTCTTCACGGCAGCTATGAATCAAACGAGCTCTTCACGGCATCAAACAAACTCTTCACGGCAACTATGAATCACTCTAGGAAGGGGGGAGCGTCATCAACAACAAAGCACTTCCCAAGCTCATCCAAGACAAAGCTGAAGATAACCCTATGACAAGAATGCACAAGGTCGTATCAAGGGACAACATGAATTAGGAAGGGGGGAATGTTTGAGGATAGATCGAACGGGCGCCCAACTAGCTGGATACGTAGTTGGACACCACCATTAGGGCGTCAAAAAGGGCTGT
Organism: Adiantum capillus-veneris; assembly: GCF_014529385.1. Lineage (NCBI taxonomy): Eukaryota > Viridiplantae > Streptophyta > Polypodiopsida > Polypodiales > Pteridaceae > Adiantum > Adiantum capillus-veneris. The sequence goes on from NC_140945.1 coordinate 81,156,453, forward strand.
GTAAGGAATTGGTTAGCTTACTAATTAGCGCAGCATTTGAAGGTCAAAATGGCTCCAAAATTGACCGTTTTGGGTATTCAAAGCCTATCTAGAGCATTAAAGAGTATCCCGGTATAGATCTTGCAACACGAACAAAAGATGTCATTTTCACACTACTTTCTCCCGTACTCGACCTATTTTGTTGGCATGGCGGTAAATACAAAATTTTCACTTTTGAATGATGGTTTTGCTCACTACTCTTTCTCTCAAGCCATTTCATTAGGGTCTCTTCACCCTCACAAGCTTTCTAAGATCTCTCTACCTTCGGAAGAGGACCGCCATTTCTGGTCTAGCTAGAAGGTCCACTATGGTTTTTCTCTCTTCACCATTGCAAGAGAACCACCATTTTGTTTCTTTCCAATTTTTCGCACTAGTTTTGCTTGTCTATAAGCTCCTTTCAACCTCACAAGTTTTCCCATCATTTCTACTCTGCATGGAAACCATTTTTCTCTCCTCACCCTCACAAGATTTCCAAATTTTCTCACTAGTTTTGCTCTTCCTAGAAGCTCACTTAAGCCTCACAAGTTTTCCAAACTCACTAGTTTTGCTCTGATTAGAAGCTCCCTTTAGCCTCACAAGCTTTTTCACCATTTGCACTCTGCCTAGAAACTCATTAAGCTGTTCCATATGAAAATCAAGCTCAACCAAGTGTAAGAAACCGTGAGAGTTGTGTATCAAATGTTGCAGGCGTCTAGGCTCAAGCATTACAAAGCCAAGGGAGCAAGCAAATGGATATGGATAGAAGGCAGCTTGTATCATGTTGATCCACGAACTGGAAGGTAAATAGAAAAATTTGAAGCCTTACTCTCATAAATAGATTTCCATGGTGGCCATCTGCATTTGGAGAAGGATCCAACTATTTCTAAAAGTACAGGAAATGTTTTGTAGGATTCTTCAACAAGAGGTTTAAAAGCTAAAAGATGCACTTAGTTTTCTCACAAGTCACATTATCAAGCAAAAACCTCATTTTCTATATCAACAAGAAAGGGAGGATGACAAAGAAGAAGCAATGCACTAAAATAACTAAATCGGTACCAAGGGAGGCACTTATAGAGAATGAGATCGAAGAGCCAACCAGAACCACCTTGCTGTAAACATCACAATCATTTCAAGGAGGAGACTATTTAGATGCAAAGTTACATTATCATCCCTTGCAAAAGACTATCATTTTAACGATATAATTACTTGTAAATTTACTTTAAATCTCCTTGTAAATCTACTTTCAATCTCCTTGCAAAACATTCATTTTCATAATATAATACCTTGTAAAGTTACAACATATGTTCCTCTAAACATTGCAACATCAGGATTAAAACTTTATCTCCCCTCTGTGACACGATCATTTTACTCATCTATAACACCTAAGACAAGCTTCCTTTTAACTATTTTTACATTTGTGTGAGATCAAACTTGATCTTGAAAACACTTTATCTCCCCTTTGCCACACAATTATTTTACTCATCTATAACTCCTAAGACAAGCTTCCTTTTAACTATTTTTACATTTGTGTGAGATCAAACTTGATCTTGAAATTTTTTAACTCTTCTATGTAGACTTCCATGTGACCATGACATGACATCTGGAAACCATTGGCATGGACCATCATTATTAGAATCTTCATCACCGTCGAGTCCCTTTGCCTTTAAGCCATGTTAATAAAGCTTTGTTGCTTCAGCTCTTTTGACTCAACTTAAAATTATAACTTTCAAATAGAGAAAAATGACAAAATTTTAACATCATAGATGAGTCCGAAATGTGCAAAAACCTCGAAAACGACTGGCTATATGTCTCGTTCAGACACTCGGAGAGGCCGGTATGGCCAAAAAAGACATCTATAGTAGGCAGGAAAGGTGAATCTCCGGAGACTTTGGACTATCTTAATAGATCTATATATAAAAAGACATCTATAGTAGGCAGGAAAGGTGAATCTGTGAATGCAAATAACCCACATGTCATGATTGGAGTGATGAGATTCTAAAATTAAGCCCCTATCATGTTGTGCAAGTAAGGCATAGTGTGGCCCCAAATTGGCGTTCCAAAAATGATGCACACAAAATCAGGAGGTAGTGAGATTCTAAAAATACCCCCTATCCCATTGTGCAAGCAAGGCATAGTGTGCAACCAAATAGGCCTTTTGCTAATATCTTGTACGCATGAGAAAAACCACTGGAAGCCAAATAATAAGGTCACTCAAATTTTTTTTGCATGGTGTGTGTATGCAGCCAGAACGACACGATGGGGGGGGGGAGTGACAAGCTGTATGATGCCCTCTTTGCACGGTCTAGGTAGGAGCAAAAATGATGCAACATGGGGAGTGTCAAAGTCTCTGAGAGCTTTTGCACATGATTTAGAAAAATAGTCCAAATAATGTCACTCAAGATATTTGTGCATGGTGTGTGCATGGAGCCGGAACGATGCGATGAGGGGGGGAGTGACAAGCTGTATGATTCCCTCTTCGCACGGTGTGGGTAGGAGCTAAAATGACGCAACATGGGGAGTGTCAAAGTCTCTAAGCGCTTTTGTACATGATTTAGACAAACCTTAGGAATCCAATTAACAAGGTGATTCAAGGTTCTTATGTGGTGTGGTCGAAGAGCTAGAACAACGTGATAGGAGGGTGACAAGCTCACACATGAAAAGAGCACTGTGGGCAAGAGCTGGACCAGTGCGATAGGGGGAGGAGTGAAAAATTCATTGAGTCCTTTTGCACACGATGTGGGTACACTACCAAAGCTCACACATGAAAAGAGAACTGTGGGCAAGAGCTGGACCGGTGCGATAGGGGGAGGAGTGAAAAATTCATTGAGTCCTTTTGCACACGATGTGGGTACACTACCAAAACGGGGCGAGTGGGGGTAGAGTGACTAGATCAATCAAGCCACAATCGCACAGTGTGGTCATTGATCCAAAAAAATATCAGAAAGGGTGTCTTCAGGTGTGGTCCCATGTTGATGTAGATATTATGTACACATGTGATGAGTGCAAGCTCTTGATGTGGTGCTTAGAAGTAGAGGCTAAGTGAAAAGTAGACATTAAATAAAATACAAATTAGTCATTAATAGGTTTCATCATCACTGTTTGAAAAGAAAGATTTTGTATCTTCTAGCTTAATATTGTACAATATTAAATAAAAAAGAGCACCTGTACATCAGGCCCAGAATATGATGTTATCCGTAAAAAATAACAGGAAAGCCATCAAGTATAGGCAATTTAGCCAAATGAAAGTGACATTTCGATGTTTTCCGCTAAAGTGGAAACACAAAAGCTCAAGCTAGAGGAGAGAGGAATGCCATGTATACGCATCAAGTGAGTATTGGCCTATTTCATAATCCGTGGATTACCAAAAAACCCTTTTTTAGACATTTTTGGCCCTAATGATTTTTAGTCTATTATTTTGCCGAGCTAGTGTAGTAATACTCTGTGTAAATCCTGATTCCAGAGTAGTGGATCAATTCCCTGAGTTGTAATGCTGTAATGATATTTGTATAGGTCTATGTGGGTCAGACACTTGCCATTTAAAATGCCCTAGGTATAAATGTCAATAACTTTAATGTGAAATAAAGGCTTATTTTTAGAGAAGAAAAGAGCTCTACTGTACGTCTACGATTCAGTTCCAACTTGTAATCATCCTTGCTAATGATTGGGTAATCCATTTTCCGTTTTGAAACTTGCATTGTGTTCCTCTCTCTTTGCTCTTTCATTTAAGTGTAAGCATTGTTTGTTTTGCTGTGGTTCGCGACTACGCGTCTATGAGCCTTAATTGAAAATTTGAGTGCTTAAATCATTGTTTATAGTCGTTTTGACCATAGGAGAGTGTTCTTAGACCATAGGACGACATTTGTGGCATGTTCTGTTGCAGTTTTAGGACCTTTTTCATGATGGATCGTGATTTTGGTACCTTGTTGGATTGCAAGAAAACTTAATAGGATAGTGCCCCTAGGTTACCTAGACCTCCTCCTAAAGTTTCGTGAATTTTGAGTCCATTCGAGTGCCGAAATGGCGTGATGACCTAAAGCTATGAGAAAGACATAGGCAGATTTCCCTGATCATTGAGTGTTGTTTTGCTTATAGAGTTATTGTGTTTGCTTGTAAAGGTTCACTTCGTGAGATTGACAATCTCATAGAGTCTCCGTGCCCCATCCGAGTCACTTTCCCTGAGTATTGACATAATGTTAGTGCCAGAAAGCTATGCTGCAGGCGTCCGTCGCGGTGACCCGCTAACAATATCTGCCATTGTATTGTCTTTACCTACAATGTGCTAAAACTTAAAATTTCAAAAACTTAAGATAGACAATCTGTCTCTACAACCAAATATATTAGGGCCAAAAAAGACTCAAAAAGGATTGTGTAAGGAATTGGCTAATTAGCAAAGCCGTTTATGGTCAAAGCGGCTCTAAATTTGGCCGTTTTGGTCATTTAAAGTATATCTATGCAATCTAAAGCGTATCTAGGTACATATCATTAAATATTCAAAAAGATATCATTTTCTTCACATTCCTTTGCGACTCACCTTAAAAAAATTTCTCATTTACTTTACTTGGTGGCAAATAGTTGTTTCCACTTTTGAATCACTCAATCTCTCTTTTTTCTCTCTGACCTTTCACGAGCTTTCTCTCTTCTTTTTTGATGCACCTTGTTCTGCTACTACTTTGTCTCCATTATACTTTTTGTGAGTTCATTACTTATAATGAATAATACATCTTCCATTAGTGATAACCGCAAGTTTCACTTGAACATTAAGCTAAGCCAAGAATATGCTACTACGTGGAGGGTCTATCAAAGACCAGTTACAACTGCAAATGAATCACAACAACTTTGCAAATGAGGGAAAGAAACACATTGATCTATGGATAGATGGGAGCTTGTATCCACCCAATCCAAGCACTCGAAGATATCCATCTTTTCACGCACCTGAGGATTTGATGAGATTTGTTGGAGATGGGGTTGATGGTTTACTAGGATATAGTTCTAGGCTATCTCATGTACACATTGATCATGCACATTACATTCAATATCTCAAAATTGCTTTGTCTTTGAAATCAACAAGAATTTTAGAACTTGAAAACCAAATAGCGTCTCTAAAACAAGAAAACCATCAGTTTCATACTTTAAAAGAAACTCCAATAGGATTAAGAGCAAGACTAGAATGAATGAGAGATGTAATAAACTTAAAAGAAGGTTCTAGACAAAGAAAAAAAAGGCTAAATATTACTAGAGAACATGTGACCAACCTTTTAGGATTTGATATGTTCAAGGTTCAAGAAAGGGTGAAATTTTTGAATGAGGTAATGAACCAAAGTGACATTTTGAAAATTTTGAAACTTCCCAAAAATCAAACTTAGAAGAAATTGGTATTTCAAAATTTACTGAAAGATATAGGTTTATTGTTCCAACTTTCTCAAATGCAAGAAGTTTGTGGTGACAGTGGGGGTGAGTAGAAGGGGTTACACGGCCATCTCTAAAACCTGGTTTCAGGTCCTAAAGTATTACAAGATTAAAGATTTTGGGCTGCCTAAGCCTCACAATGTTGGTAAAGTAAGGACTCTGTTAAACGAAGAAATACGCAAACATTTTGGAGAGTACTATCATATAGAAGGAACGATGCCACAGGAAAAACAAAAACAAAAATACTTTTATGAGTATAATATTTTTAAAAATATTTGGATGAGTATAAAAAGAGTTCGATCTGGTATGGTGAGACACTATAACATGCGAGAAGTAGATTGTAAAGGAAAACTAATATTTGTTATGAAATTGGATGAAACTCAAATTCAGAAATGTCAAAAAATGGAAAGAGTATCTATATCCCTAATGAATGGAGGATTGGATTATAGCCTGGGTAAGCTTGATTCCCATACCACAAAACTCAATCAGAAATGGAGCTTTGGTGGAATGGAGCAGCTCAAAAATCAATAGAAAATCACGATACATTAAAATGTCTCTTTTTGCATACCGATATCCCTTCTATTATATAGGACAAAAATGGAGCTGAACAACTCCGTGTAGATGGTGAGGCGGTCCGGGGCGGGTAACAAGAAGAGCGGCCTCTAAACACCCTTCGAGGCTCCCGTGCTGCTCAAATGGGGTTGTGGCAAGCACAATCAGAGACAACAACAACCCACAGCCAGAAACCAAACAAGAAAAGGGGCACCACTTAGTTGTAGATGCGAACTAGGACGCACGTGATATCTCCTTGTACTCAAACGCACAAAGAGAGGGGAATGGAAGATAGCCACACACACCAAACACAAACATTCACCACGCCAGAGAGAGGTAAAGCGCACAAATCAACTTGAGCAACTCATTCTAAGCCTTAAAGACTAGATGCACACAAAGCTTGATGAGAAATAGAGAGACAATACAAAACTTGACCTTGTTGCCAATACAGAAATTGTCTTAGGGTCACGGGAGCCCTCTCACCGAGCACCCTCTTACAATTGAAAGTTTTGGCAAACAATTCAACAAGCCCTCAAACCACCAAGCATGAAATGGCACAACAAACTTCAAGGACAATATACCTTCAATCACCTGATGAGCCAACTTATCAAGTCAATTTGGAGAGAAGAGTCGTAGTTGCAGCATACAATTGCACCCAAAACTATGAATCTTATTTATGGACAAGAGTAGGCTACAAGTGTGATTGCAGAGTATAGTATCACTCCACTCCTCTAGATGGCATAACTAACATCAAGCTTCTCCATGTTTTGTAATTTGGTCCTAACTTACAACTTTAACATTTATTTCTCCCTAGAAGCATCAGGACATGTTGAGGACTACTAAAGATAGTTCTCTAGCATTATAAACCTCACAAACATGAATTCTAGAGTAATATAGTTGGAAAAAGTTGAAAAAAGCCAAAAACAGGACCCGTTTTTTCACACAGTTTAGGTTGTGAAATGTTGTGCAAGGACAAGGTTAAAGATGGAATTGATATTCCAAAAAAATGTCGAGTTTTTTTCAGCTCATGAGACAACTTTCTAGACAGATGGCACCTCAAAATCCATTTTGAAACTCTTGACATAATTCAAGGAAAATGGTCACTTAACAGGACATAAAAGTGTCCCATTACCAACCTAGTGTTAATGTTATAAAAGTACTCTTCAAGCTCATAAGACCATGGAAATTCTACTTGTTGTGTCAACTTTTGCAAAGGATGAAGAAACTCCGAAGCTAAGTGAATAAAGCGTGACATATACTTCACCTTTTGAATGAATGAGATGACCTCTTTGAGATTCTTGGGTGATGGAAGCTCAATAAGAGCCTTTGCCTTTGAAGGATCCACCTCAATGCCTTTATAGGAAACCTTGTGACCAAGCAAGATCACTTCATCCTCACCTATGTGACACTTGTCGGGGTTGAGTTGACCTCCCATGTTGTAGAGCTTCTTTAAACCTTCTTCTACCCTTTGTAGATGCAATGATTTTGAGCTATAAATGCAAAAATCATCAATAAAAACCCTAATGGACTTTCCAAAGAATTCTTGAAACACCATGTTCATGAAACGTTGGAATGTTGCAAGAACATTTGTCAGACCAAATGGCATGACTCTAAAAGCATAACAACCCCAAGGAGTGATGAAGGTTGTTTTTAACTGATCTTCCAATGTGATACCTATTTGAAAGTAACCTGAGTAGCCATCACACACAGTGTACTTCTCATGACCAGCTACCTCATTTAGTATCTCATCTTGAAATGGGAAGGGGAAAGTGATCTCTTTTTGTTGCCTCATTGAGTGGACGGTAATCCACACACACCCTCCACTTGCCATTTTTCTTAGGAGTGACAACAACGGGAGAGACCCACTCTGAATTCTCCAATGGATAAATGAAACCTGTTGCTAGAAGCTTTCTTACCTCCCTGAGTAAAGCCTGCTCCTTGATGACTCCTAGCCTTCGTAGCTTCTGAGCCTTAGGTGTGGCCTCTGGCTTCAACTCAATTTTGTGCTGAACAACATATACTCCACGCACATCGGTATAGTCTTTAGCAAAAATCCTAGGAAATTTCCTTAGCACACATTTGAACTCCTCTCTTTCGTCCTTTGTAGGTGTTGTAGACAACATACCTTCTAACATTCCTTCATCTTGCATATTTTGGTTCTCTTGGGAACCTACCTCTTCCAAACCAGGGCAAGAGGTCTCTTGGTTGTTTGGATTAAACCTTACCCCCATGAATTCAATGGAAGACTCCTCTTCAGTAATGCTGCCGCTACTTTCTCCTTCTGAAGTGCTATCGGTCCAGCCTTCCTCCGTCTCACTTTGAGATGATTCTTCATGGAGATCCTCTTGGCGTTGCTCCTTCATGTCAAAGACAACCTTCTTATGATTGTCATTCCTGAAAATTAGCTTTCCACTCTCCCAATCCTGCAAAGCTCGCATTTTCATTAGCCATGGTCTCACTAGGATAAATGGGTAACCATTTCCTTTGCTAGACATGACATAGAAATCCACTACCTTTTTAATGCCAAAGGCCTCCACAGAGACATTTTTACAAATGCCTACACACCTAGCTTTGCTATTGTTTGCCATCTTGACTTTAATTTTAGGTGTCTCATGGATGTGGATGCCTAGTTTTTGCATGAGTCCCTCTGTCATGATGCAAATTTGTGCACCCCCATCCACTAGACCTTTCCTAACCAATCTTCCTTTGATGTAACAATCTAGCACAGGTGTAATATCCTCATTCATTTCAGCATGTGCAATTTTTTCAACAGGCACACTCTCTTTTACCTTTCTCCTAGTGCTAATTGTCTTTGTTAAATCCCTCCTAACATGTGGGCATAATGCAAGAAACTGAGGCCATGAGATATCAGGACCCTTACCTCTCATGTCTTCCAATAGGTTGTATGGAGCCATACCATGTCCAAGACGGAAGTCTTGGAGATTGATACAACGTCGAGTCCTCTTAGCTTCCTTGGTCTCCTTTGCCTTCTTTTCTCGTCCATGGTCACTTTGTGATGTGACACCTTCTTTCTCTTTACCTTTTCCTCAGCCACGCTTAATGCCATTTGCTTCCATGTCAACCTCATTTGAGTTTGTCACCTCTACTACATGCACATTTGGGCATGGAAAAGGTGGAACTCCTTCCACTCCTTGTGGAGGTGGTCTTGCTCCATTTGGCCTTTGTAGAAGCCGTGGTTGCTGACTAGTTCCTTCTCCTTCATTCATCACTGGGTAATTCAAGTTAGGTCTTCCTGGCTCCCCACGGGGCCAAGGAAAATTATACATCCCATGTCCAGACTCTCCGCAATTCCAACATTGCAAGACTCTCCTAGGTCGTGGATCTCGCTCTTCAGACTTCTTTGCTTGTCCCTTTGGACCTACAGCTTGTGCAAGGTGAATTGACAAGCTGCTTAAAGATTCATTTAACTTATTAATCTCTTCCGCCGTTACCTTAGGAAGCTCCCTAGATGTTGATGCTTGTGACTTACCTTTGGGTCTAAGACCTTCTATTGGAACCTCTCCCCTTAGGCACTTGAGTTTTCTATATTTCTCAGCAGCCCTAGTTTCAGCTGCATCAAAGGTAGCAGGTGCACCCGACTCAACTTTTATCTTAAGGTCAGGAAAGAGTCCGGCTATGAAACTCTCCTTCTTTAGGAACTCTGCACCTTCACCAGGGTTAGCAACATTTCTCACCCATACAGCCCAAAGACGTAGAAACTCTTGCTTGTACAAGTAGTGGTCATCTAAGTCTTTTTGCTTATGAGAAACAATGTCTTGCCATAATTTCTGAGTGTTTTGGGGATCAAAGAAGTATTTCTTGAAATGATTCAACACTTTCGTGTAATTCCCCTTAACTTCCTTAGGCAAAGAGTCAAACCAAGTGCTAGCATCTTTCCTAAGGACTACCTCAAACATTTCTACACGTTCCTCATCAGTTACTATCCTCTTGATACGACAAGACATCTTGAAATTTACTAAAAATAATTCTGCATCCTCTCCAGGCTCTCGAAAGAAAAGAGTATATCCGGACATTTGGCATTGGGACTCCATTGAATCGGTTTCAAAGTGACAAAACATTTTTGTTTTTCTTTCTTAAAAAATTTACACAATAATGTTTTCTAAATTGCAATCTATTCTACAACAAAATAAAAATATTCACATCAAATGACCTATGATAATTAATAAGAGGCAGGATGACAGGGTTTGGTGATGCGAGAATTTCTCCTACTCTTTGGGCACCAAACATGAACACCATACGTTGTTGAAAATGGATTTTTCTACTAATTGCAATGTTTATTCTAATGTGTGGAGTGAAATGAAATGGGAAAACCTCTATTCTTGGGCCATTATCCATAGTCTATGCATGACCTAATTCTTAAAACAAAACAAAAATATAGACGTCCAAACTAAGGTCGTACCTAATGAGAGGCAAAATAAAAGGATTTACTGATGCATTTATCTCTGCCAACCTAAGAGGACCTAAAATTATATGAATTACACTTTGAAATTGCAACTTAGTACTAACAATTATGTGTACCTTTTGCCTTGCAATGGGAATGAAGGGATCATACAAATTCTTGTGATTCATGCAAGCTACTTGATTATGCTAAAGGTTGAGCCTTCACAAAAATACACAAGCCGTTCCTCAGGGGGGGCACCAATTTGAGGCGGTCCGGGGCGGGCAACAAGAAGAGCGGCCTCTAAACACCCTTCGAGGCTCCCGTGCTACGCAAATGGGGCTGTGGAAAGCACAATCAGAGACAACAACAACCCACAACCAGAAACCAAACAAGAAAAGGGGCACCACCTAGTTGTAGATGCGAACTAGGATGCACGTGATATCTCCTTGTACTCAAATGCACAAAGAGAGGGGATTGGAAGATAGCCACACACACCAAACACAAACATTCACCATGCCAAAGAGAGGTAAAGCGCACAAATCAACTTGAGCAACTCATTCTTAGCCTTAAAGACTACATACACACAAAGCTTGATGAGAAATAGAGAGACAACACAAAACTTGACCTTGTTGCCAATACAGAAATTGTCTTAGGGTCACGGGAGCCCTCTCACCGAGCACCCTCTTACAATTGAAAGTTTTGGCAAACAATTCAACAAGCCCTCAAACCACCAAGCATGAAATGGCACAACAAACTTCAAGGACAATATACCTTCAATCACCTGATGAGCCAACTTATCAAGTCAATTTGGAGAGAAGAGTCGTAGTTGCAGCATACAATTGCACCCAAAACTATGAATCTTATTTATGGACAAGAGTAGGCTACAAGTGTGATTGCAGAGTATAGTATCACTCCACTCCTCTAGATGGAATAACTAACTTCAAGCTTCTCCATGCACCTATGTATAGTGATGGAATAGAGCACCACGACTGAAAAGAGGCAACAAAGTGTCATAAATGTCCAATGAGCTTACATTACTGTCTCTAATACATGACAACAAGGACTGAATAGAATCTTCCACAAACAAAACATTTGGTGAACCAGAATACACTTTGTTTGTGGATGATACAACCTGTAACCTTTGCTTTTAGCACTATAACCAACAAGAATACATTTGACAGCCTTATCATCCAATATTTTGTGCTATGTTTGTGGCACCAAAACATATACCAAAAAATTAAAAAAACACATATTCTCAATAGAAGGCTTTCTATTATGCTATTCTTCATATGGAGTCATAGAATGCAAAGATTTAGTAGGAAACATGTTAAGTACATAAGTGGCACACATAATGACCTCAAGCAAAAACGAATACGACAAAGCTTGACTTTTGACCATACATCGTGTCATTTCTATAAGTAAAATGTTTTTTCTCTCAGCAACACCATTTTGTTGAGGCGTATATGGCACTATAGATTGGTGTTTTATTCCACGAGTAGCCAGAAATGCATTAAACTCATGAGACATATACTCCCCCCTCAATCGAAACTGAGGGTGCCCATAGTACATTTCGAGACATTTTCAGCCATAGACAAAAATTGTTTGAAGCACATAAACATTTGAGATTTTCTTTAAGTGGATATACCCATTCATGCCTGGAGTAATCATCAATAAAAGTCCGGAAGTAAAGTTAATTACGCAAGGACGGAGTTTGCATGGGCCCACAAACATCAATATGCACAAGAGGCAACCATCCTTTGGAAACTTTGAATGTTGTGTCTTACCCAAAATACACCCTTCATAGACATATTTGACATGTGCTTCAACACGTGCTATATAGCACAAACCGTAGAAGATTATAAGGGGCTGTTATGCAAAAACGACACTCACAAAATTTTTGCACAAAATGACAAAATAGCATGTTCCATACTGCATGCAATACTGCGTGTAGTGGAAACAGAGACCGAAATGAGCTCGAACAAGAATATTTGTCGACCTGAAAATGCTTGTCAAAGCTCAACAAAATTGGAGAAAGTGAGTATGTGTTGGAGCTTCTGATGACTAAGCCTGGTAGGATATAGCCTGCTCTAATACTAATTGTTAGAATTAGGATTGTCGAAAAATACACACAGCTTGGAGAAGACAAAGGAAGCTCAAGGCACACAATAGAGAGTGTATTACTTAGTGTCCAATGGAAAGATAGATAGCCCTAGAGTGATGGGTGTATATACAATGCACGAGGGAAAAAACCTCCTAGTGAGGGAAAAAAATGCCCCAGCGGTCCTAAGTCTGTTCACACACATCACTACCACATGTATATGGTAACGGATTGGAAAAAGCATATAACATGGGAGTTGTAGCTTATGAGTTGCACTTTCTGTAACTATTTTTTGCTTTTTTATTTGGAGCCACAGTTGAGGAGATATGATCAAATTGGTGGACCCCAATCTACCCACTTCATGCAAGGACATACCATTTCAAACTTTGCCATCTCCTTTTCACACTGGCTTCTCTCTTTCTTGTGTAGCCCTTGGGGGTTTCCTTCACCTATAAAATGGGACCTCTTCTTCCTTGAAAATCATTCATGAGGGAGTGAGAGGATTGATGCCTAATTGTACTTAGCCATAAACATAAGCCTAAGCCTACACTTGATCCTAGAGGAAGAGTAGCCAATCTTGTAAGCTATCCTTGGAAGATCAAATATAATCAAAGAACGACTAGAACTTGGTGCATTAATCAAGGCTTGAAGTCCTCCCTCTTCTTCTCTCTCCATTGTTAGCGAGTTTTCGTGACGGAGATCTGCAGCATAGCTATCTGGTACTAACATAATATCAATACGCAAGGAAGTGACTTAGGATGGGGCACGGAGACTCAATGAGATGTCAATCTCAAAGAAGTGAACCTAAGGGATTGTTCATACATCTACAATACCAAATCAACCACTTCTTAGTTAGAAAATAAGCCTATGTCCAATCTCATAGCTCTAGGTCATCACGCCTTTTTTGTGCATCCAAACAAAAGTGTAATGCAATGAAAATTAAGGAGAGGTGTTACAACACCTAAAGGCATATTCTACCAAGTTTTTTAGTCATTTGGGAAGGTACATAAATTACGATCCATCCCAAAAAATGTATAGAAAACTAAAACAAAACTACACATCAAACTTAGAAACACTTTTTCATGGTCAAAACATAAAAAAAAAACCATTTAAGACCTCAGATCAGTGCATTTATCTCACAGACAAGACATCGTGAACCACAATAGAATTTGAGAATGATTACACTTAGATTAAAGAGCAAGACACAAGGAACACAATCAGCCATTTGGAATCAAATTTTGATTACTAGACAAGGAGAAAGATTGATCACAATATGTAGCAGAAATGCAGCTCTCAGTCGCGACGTCCAATACTTCCCAAAGATAATGATGTTGTCCCTCTCAAAACTAAGGGTTTTGACTTAGAAACTTGAGACCCTTTCCTACGGCCACTGGCCACACACAACTTGTAGGCTCTGAGTGAATGATAGGGAATGATAGACTACATTACAATTTGAGAATCATCAACAACAGAATAACACAGCTTCTTTCAAAAAAATGATTGAATACGACAAAGTTTAAGGTGTATCCAGCTTTTAGGTGACATTTTTTTGTATCCACAAAACATTTCCCCCTTTCTATTCATTGCACGTCCTCATGCAATTCGCATTTGGTAGTTGCCTTTAGTAGTTTATCAGTCTTTTTCCTAGCGTCCCTGTGAGTTGCCTAAATTTCTCTGCCCTTGCCTCAATTTTCATCCTTGTTGCTAGCTATTTGAAAGGATTATTGTTTAGAGTGCTCTAATATGAGATATGCCAATCCGGTGAATCCTTGGTCATGGGATTAAATATGAAGGATTCAACTTCAAAGAATCCTGTCATGAATGACTCCTCGAAGGTTTGCATGTAGTGTGAGGGCAAAAACATGACTTGCGCATATAATCCCATGATGATGTTTTTGCTGGAACTTCTGTTTCCATATTCTAGCATAGTCCTCTTGTGCCTTCCACAGATACCTCCCAAGGATGCTCCACTGTTTCTATATCATTGAAGGCCATTATGTAGGTGATTAGTATCTTTGCAATCTTTATAAGCATCTGGCATGCAAGATCTGGTACTTCCTTCATCATGTTGATGACTCCTTTGAGCATGTGAAGCACATACTTTTCTAAGGAGAGAAGGTTATTTCATGGCTTGGTTATGACTGGGCAGTTGAGAACAGCTAGTCTCCTGCTTTGCCAAGAATAAAATTATCCCAAGATCACTGTCTGTTAATGGGACAATAGGTTGGGTCGATCTAGAGATGATGTGGAGCATTTTTGTAATAAGTTTTATCAATTGGACACTGCTCAAACCATTTCCTTTGCCAGGTTGGTTGATTCTTGATGATCGTTTGTACCTGTATAGTAGTTACAGGAACATCCCTGTAATCTCCTTTATGATTGGGCTCAATGGTAAGGCAACATTTTACTTTTCCATAAGAGAGCCCCCTGCCTCATCAATGGAAGTGTGATCATTTCATGCCCTAGATTCTTCACCACTTTGTCAGGTGTGATCATGAGAAGAGAAGCTGAATCCAACACCTTGAGTTCATATTGAAAATACTCTTTGTGTGAAGGGTCCTTGAATTTTGATATCCACCCCTGAATTTCATGTTTTGTAGTGTCAGAGATTGATATCATGGCTAGATCTTCAAATTTGTGCATTATTGTTTCTGTGCTTGTACTTGGCATATGTGCATGATGAGTTTTGAACGTGAATTGTCCCTATCCGTTTGCTTGTGTGACTTCTACAGGGACTGGCTAGGCTTGCTTCATCTGTGTTGCGCTCTGAGCAATCAAGTCTTCCTTTGCCTTGGCCAGTTATTTCCTCGGCTCTTCAATCTCTCCATCTTTAGATTTTTGCAAAGATCTATGCCCGCCTATTATGATTTTTCTATTGTATTGCTCTTGACTAAGGAATTCTTTAGATCCTAGACCTCTTTTGTAAGCGAAGTTGGTTTAGCTGATGTGCTTGTTGAACTTGGAATATCTTGCAAGGCTAAAAGATGTGTAAGAGTCTTGCTCACCACTGGACATAACTCTCCAAGATTTTCATTCTGCTTCCTCTCTTTCTCTTTGTTCCATCTTGCGTTTAAGCTCATTATGAATTTGTTGCTGTATCTCACCGGCAATGTTCAGATTTTTGATGCCTCTTTTGTTTTACGCATTTCGATTATTTCCAAAGCTTTAGTTTTTCTGTGTTGCAAAGGCATGTCCTCCTCGTCCTCTCTTTCATCATCTGCCTCCATTCCAAGACTTCTCTTTTTGTCATTCTTTTGTTGTCGAAGTCTTTTCCTTTGTGCTTGTGCTTCTTCCATCATCCTTCATGCTTGTGTAATGGAAATTGCCTCTCCTGCCCTGGTTGACCTCCTTTTTAGTCTTGTATGTCTAATTGCAAACTCACTTTCTTGTCCCTCATCTAAAGACTAATACTCGAAGGGAGTTTCTCTCTCCTTTGACTTAGCGTCATCGTTGTTTGGCACATTTAATTATGTTTCTTTGCTATCAGTGTCATGTTTCCTTGATCTTTGCCTTGTTTGCTTTATCTATGGTTGCGGTCTTGTAGATGGTCTTCCTACTTGCTTTAGTGCTCTTTTGGATTTGTGGATTAGATCCAACTGTGATTTTGAGGGCCATGCCAGGGACTGTCGATTGCACCATCTCAGAATGGATACACCACATTTCCGGACATCCCTCCCACTTGAGACCGACACCAAGACATGAATCCTCCTGCACTTCGATGCCAACTCAAGGGGGTGATAACATTCACTTTCTCTCATATGGATCTCTTAGCCCCGGCTTACCGGTCCAACTTTCCAATCAAAGTCATCAGACTAAATTTGAACTCCACCTTCTGGGTTCAATTGTTGGGAGTCCTCTAATTCAATCCTTGGTTCAAGGTCACTGATGCCTTTTTCTAGACTATGATCGAGCACAGTTGTCAGTATATTCCCTTAGGATAATTGTATTTATTAAGTACAAAAATCCCTTGTTTCCAAGTCTAATCCCCACTCTGTAGATCGGGATCTTTTTCCCCAGATCTTAACTTAATAGACACCTAAAATTGGGTTCAACTTTCCAGGCAACAAATTAACCCTCCGGAATCCACCCACCCACCAAACCGTTTGAAATGCACATTCCCAATGTAGTACTATGATACTAGAAAACAAAATTCCAAAACAGGTCGAACCATGAGTACATTTCAAGCATTTGAAAGCAGCATGCAAACTATTGCATACCCTTTGCAAGTTTGCATTTATCAGATTGTTCTCACCTTTTTCCTTTTGAATATTTTACTTTCTTTTTCCTTTAGTATTATAAAAATTATCTAGTTATCTTCAAGCAAGCACATATACTCCTCCATGCATATCCCTATCCTCGTCCCAGGACTTGGATATCCTGTCTCCTCTGTCACGTGTGGAGGTGGCTCCTTTACATAGATTCCAATTCTTATTTTTCTTTATCTTGTGTGGGAAAGGCTTCAAAGGTAATCTACTTTAGGTTCTTTTTAAATCAATAACCCAAGAAGAAGAGCAAAGTTCTCGACTGATGATGACAATTGTTGAATAGCCCATTTAGGTTCCTAGCCTTTCCAAGGATACTTTTTACCAAACAATTAGAAGAGTTCCTTAATTAAATCACATCCTCCTCCCTTATCCTGATCCCTTCATGGATCCATTTTCCTTCCTCCTTTTTTCATAGACATCAGGCCTACCTAACTAGGCCAATTTCTAGATGCATCCACGGGTCCCTATCACCCAACCGGGACACACTCCCATTCAATCCCATTTCTAGGACAATGAATGAGTCCGAGCTCAAAACATAAACCAACAATTATCAGTACTAGCCAAAAGAACCATCCCCCATTGTACCCCAAAGTTAAACACCTGCACCAACCTTTTTCCGAGAATGTAAGACAAAGTTCACACTTAAATCTTCTATGTTATGCTAGGGCTACCCACTTCAAATCTTCTCGGTAAATTTTTAATCCTAGTTTAAATTTATATTATGTTCCTTGAGTTATAATCTCCTAGTTCCTAGTTTATTTTAATCTTTAATCAAACAATACCTTAAAAATATAACGAGTCTCTTAGGAGTTTAAGGTTTTCCCTCGATGTAAGTTTCAAGTTAACCCCGACTTTGATGAATCCCATTTTGGTCCCTTTGCATCATTTTCCATCCATGGGACATCTCCATGGAAGCGATGTGAGTTTTATGGTCAAGCAACACGGTGAAGACATCCGTGAAGCTATCCACTTACTCCCCCCTTTGAATTTGCAAAACAAACTTGAAAGTAGACAAACTTGAAATGAACAAATGCATATTCTTTCTACAATGAATTTTTGCTTTGGTGTGATCTATGCCTGGTAAACACAAAACTTCAAAATGCACCAACTTGTAATCTTGAGACAAAAAATCATGGAGCTTCCTTTGAGTGCTTATGCAAGAGTGAAACCCTTCCATGCATGACAGTGTAAGCGTAAAAAAAATGCGAAGTTCTTTAGAGTGAAAAATGCTCATGCAATAGTGTATGAATGATTGACAAATTCTTTTTTAAGAAGGGTTTGAGGTATACATTTGCTACTGTGGAGATGATTAATTATGTAGTTAGAGGAGGCTTATGGTTTTGGGACTTTCCAATTGATAAGAGAAGAGGGGGGGGGGGGGGGGGGGGGGGGGGGGGCGGTGTGTTTAAACTTAATTGAAAGAAAATCCAAGGAAAAACTCCTTTGATTAAAATAGAGCTAACCTTAAAAACTTAACTCTCCTTGACAGAATTAGTATTAACTTTATTGGTATTACTAAACAAATATTACGCACATGCTCTTTTTCTCTTTAAAAGAAGAAAAATCCTATTTCTTAAATTTAAAGAAAAACTTGTGAACCTTTCTTAAGAGCATCCTTTTTAAAGTATATTATAATGCCGCTTTGAATAGAATGGTTATTCCAAAAATTTCCAATACTTAATTGCCCGTAATTATGTGGTAATTATCTTGTGTATGTTAAAAATAGAAGAAGATATTTTTGGTGGGGTTTAAGGATACACATAGATATTAATCATCATCCAACATGCATGCTATTTTTAGTATGATCTCTAGTCACCTATGGTTAAAGAGAGTGTTTTTTACTCTCTCTATGCCATATTAGTATGGTAATCTAGAGAAGGAACTTGAAATATAAGTATGATCTCTAGTCACCTATGGTTAAAGAGAGTGCTTTCTACTCTCTCTATGTAATATTAGTATAGTAATATAGAGAACGAAACTTGAAAGATAAGTATGATCTCGAGTCACCTGTGATTAAAGAGAGTGCTTTCTACTCTCTCTATGCCATATTAGTCTGGTAATCTTAATGAACTTGAAACAACGGAACTTGAAATAACATTGGGTTAGTTGTTAGAACATGGTTAATTATGATTAGTAATGAACCATAATTAAAGGGAAACAACAAAATTAAGTCTTTATTTCTTCTTCCCAAGGAAAAGGCTTGCTTTATGGAAAAATGAGAGCTTAAACATAAGTTTATGTAAGCATGAAAATAAATCACTTTCAAACAAGTGCAAGAGCATAAAAATAACAAGGAAACATTACCTTGGTGTGTGTATGTTCTAGTATTCTCCTTGCTTTGGATGTAGTGGGCTCTTCACTTTTCTTGAAGACCACCAATTTGGCTACTTAGAATGAGAGAATGGTAAGAGGCAAAGGGGATTCAAGCTATGAAAATATTGAGAAGTAGGAGAGAGGAGGGGCAGAGTGTAGTGTGAAGAAGAAGATCAAGTTTTTGACAAACTCGATTAGGGTTTTGGCCATGGCTTCTCTTGGAGAGATGTGTGTGTGTGTGTGTGTGTGTGTGTGTGTGTGTGTGTGTGTTTGTGTGTGTAGGAGTTGTGTGTGTGAAAGAGGTTTGGATATGGCTTCTTCAAGCTTACTCTTAACTTTGCACCTTGAGAAGATGAAAGAGAGAAGTGAAAAATGAAAAGAGAAGCCATGTTTTTTATGCACATTTTTTATAAGTGTTTTTACTTATCTTGATAGCTTATCTTCCTTATCTTGATAACTTATCTTTCTTTGATAACTTATCTTGAAAACTTATTTTACTTATCAAAACTTTCTCAACAAGTTACTTACTCACCTTATCCTTATCTTCTCCTTTTCTCCTTTATCTTTTTTTTCCATTATCTTATCTTTTTCTTTATGCTATTTTTTCTCAAAATGAAAAAGTAATTTTCTATTCATTGGTTATGTTCATGTTTCCATTTCATAAGCCGGAAGTGGCTCGTGCGTATACTTTGGTGCTTAAATTGAACCCAAATTTTTCTCAAACATTTTTCATTTTTGTTTTCATCTTTAAAGTTGGTGGCTTAGATGTGTTGGCCTTGGGTAATGGCTAGGAGAAGGCCCTTATAGAACTTGAGAGAGTTTATTTATAACTTTATTGGTATCACTTAACAAATCTTACACACATGCTCTTTTTCTCCTTGAAAGAAGAAAAACCATATTTCTTAAATTTAAAGAAAAACTTGTGAACCGTTCATAAGAGCATTTTGTTTAGAGTAAATTATGTGGCAATTATCTCGTGCATCTTAAAAATTAGAAAAAGATATTTTTGGCGAGGTTAAGGGTACGCATAGATATTAATCATCATCCAACATGCATGCTATTTTAGTATGATCTCGAGTTACCTGTGGTTGAAGAGAGCGATTTCTACTCTTTCTATGCTATATTAGTACGGTAATCTAGAGAATGGAACGTGAAATATAAGTATGATCTCCAGTGACCTATGATTAAAGAGAGTGCTTTCTACTCTCTCTATGCTATATTAGTCTAGTAATCTAGAGAACTTGATACAACGGAATTTGAAATAACATTGGGGTTAGTTTTTAGTAACATGGTTAATTATGATTAGTAATGAACCATAATTAGAGGGAAACAACACAATTTAATTAGTTTTTTCTTCTTCCCAAGCAAAAGGCTTGCTTACGGAAAAAAAGAGAGCTTAACCATAAATTTATGTAAGCATGAAAGAAAATCACTTTCAAGCAAGTGAAAGAGTATAAAAGAACAAGAAAACATTACCTTAGTGTGTGTATGGTCTAGTCTTTTCCTTGCTTTGGATGTAGTTGGCTCTTCACTTTGCTTGAAGACCATAATTTGGCTACTTGGAATTAGAGAATGGTAAGAGTCAAAGGGGATTCAAACTATGGAAAACTTAGAATTAGAAGAGAGGAGAGGGAGAGGGTAGTGTGAAGAAGAAGATCAAGTTTTTGACAAACTTGATTAGGGTTTTGTCCATTGCTTCTATTGGAGAGATGTGTATGTTTGTATGTGTGTGTGTGTGTGTGTGTGTGTGTGTGAAAGAGGTTTGGCTATGGCTTTTCAAGCTTACTCTCAAGTTTGCACCTTGAGAAAATGAAGGAGAGAAGTGAAAAATGACACGAGAAGCCCTCTTTTTATGCACATTTTTTATAAGTGCTTTCACTTATCTTGATAGCTTATCTTTCTTTGATAACTTATCTTGATAATTTATGTTACTTATCAAAAATTTCTCAACAAGTTACGTACTCATCTTATCCTCGTCTTCTCCTTTTCTCCTCATCTTTTTCTTTTGCCTTTTTCCTTATCTTATATTTTCCTTTATGCTAAATTTTCTCCAATTTCCTATGCATTGGTTATTTTCATGTTCCCATGGCATAAGTTGGAAGTATCTCGTGAGTATACTTTGGTGCTTAAATTGAGCCCAAATTTTCTCGAAATTTTTTATTTCTTTATACCATTTTATTTTTGTTTTTCATCTTTAAAGTCAATGGCTTAGATGTGTTGGCCTTGCGTAAGGGCTAGGCGAAGGCCCTTACAAACTCCCCACAAAAAGAAAGAGTTATCCTCATCTCGAAACGATAAAGGAGGGTGGTAAATTGTCAACCACAAGTTACAACTTTAACTTCTAGGTAACGCTAACTCGTTCTTCTCTAGCTGGTCATCTATATAAGGTACAACCTATCCTCCTGTCTTACGATATTCTTACCTCGATCTTCCTCTATAAGGACATGGGTCCTTTGGGCAAGGCCACTGGCACGGCCGGATAGTGTGTACGTTAGGGGGAGGCTATAAGATAGCTCGGTTGTATGAAGACTAGCACAAGCATTCACACCGCCCTTTGACTGGTATTCGAGCTATTTTTTGGAGGAGGCGAAAAGCGGGTTGCATGTGTGTGCGACGTTTTGCTTCTCTCCCTTGTTTCACAGACAGCGACGACAATAAAAGAGGGTGGTAAATTGTCAATCACAAGTTACAACTTTATCTTCTAGGTAACGCTAACTTGTTCTTCTCTAGCTGGTCATCTATATAAGGTACAATCCATCCTCATGTCTTACAATATTCTTACCTCGATCTTCCTCTGTAAGGACATGGGTCCTATGGGTAAGGTCAGCGACACGGTCGGACAATGTGTACGCTAGGGAGAGGCTATAAGATAGCGCGGCTGGGTGGAGACTAACACACACATTACCACCACCCTTTCACTAGTACCCGAGCTATTTTTGGGAGGAGGCCAAAAGCGGGTTGCATGTGCGTGCGATGTTTTGCTTATCTCTCACGTTTCGCAGATAACGACGGCTCTGTTGTGCAGCAAAAGAAGACATACACGCTCTCTTGTGCGAAGTGCGTGGACAGACAGTGACAGCCTCATCTATGCTCCTCCACGGCGCCCCAATACGACAGGCGACCAAGGCAAACTCGACCGACAACTCAACGACATTGAGTCTCCAAAGGATTTCCTTGGCGCCGTTGGCTGCATGCGTAGGAAGGCCCGCGTAACCCTTGCATGAAGGAGGGTCGAACCCACTCCATGAGGGTAAGAGGCCAACACTTTACCATCAAGATATTGACCCTTGTTGTGTATAACAAGGAAAGATAGCATACTTGTGTTGAAAGGAAAACTAGAAGGAAAGGGAAAGCTTCAAACTTCAAGGAAGTAGCTTTACCTTACTTTTCACTTCTTGGAGGAAGGCAAGTTTTCCTCCAAAAATTATTTTTTCCTCAAGGAGGTAGCTTCAAAGTGAACAAAAGCCTTCACAAAAACGATGGGATTTTGTGAAGAATCAACAAAGGTGTTTTTACAATGAACGACAAGTAAAATGCTCAAATCCTTGCAAGGCGAGGTTCGCATGCAACAGAAATCGCGGAGCATACAAAACACAAAGAATTCAATTTCACAAGGTACAAGTTGTTTTTGTTTCTCTCTTTGCATTAGTGTATGTTTACCATGGCCAGTGAGGATATCCTACCTATACACACGTTTGATTTTAAGCACGTAGATCAAAATCAGGGCACCACAGGTGCGGTTGACACTAATATGCATGATGACGATGATCTAGGAGATCATGGCCTTGTAGATATGGCTTCTTCCAAGACTTTGGAACATCATCAAAGCGTACTTGAAAGAAACCTCTTTGCACTCAAAGAAAATGTTACCAATCTTACATAGTTACTTGTGAAATTTATGAATTCATAGATGACTCAAGGAGCCACAAGTGGCAGGATTCAAGGGGACCAAGCTCGCACGACTCAAAGAGTCCGAGAGACAAGTGTTGCAAAAGATGGAGAAGGTAGCAATGCATTGCTCAAGAATATCACCGTTCTTGAGTTTCAAGGGGAAGAGCGTGATCGCAACAAGATTTGGTCAATACGTTCTTACACAAATGGAGTGATATTTATAGATTGAGACACACCCCGGATATAAAGAAGGCTGTGGAAACAAGTATATCTCTTAAAGGCAAGGCCTATAAGTGGTGGATGACATTTCCAATAGATGCTTGTCCTCCGTCTTCGGTTGCGTTTCAAGCTTCTTTCTCCAAAGAGCTTTTGGACTCCAATGAAGAAGATAAGAGTTGGTTAGCATGGGATGCATGCCGCATGTCTGGCCTCTCTCTCACATAGTACCTTTCAAAGTATCGGGAAATCATATTAAAACTAGAAGGTCTAGATGAATTCCAAAAGATATGGGGTTTTAATAGGGATCTTGACAAAGACTATCGTCTTCATGTCAAGACCCAACATCCAAAAACTTTGGAAGAAGCCATTAGTCATGCCCAAAGATGTGATGATGACCAAGAAATGTTCCCTACTCTAAGAATACTTTTGTTAAGAGAAATGTGGCTAAGAGACAATGCCGAGGTAGATCTTCCACACGTTCCAAGAGGAATAAGAGACTATCTACCTCTCCACGTCCACAAGAGGCTAAGAAGACTAAGCACTCACGAGATAGTCCACGTGGGTCTCTCAGCACTGCCGATTTTGAGTGTGCAAAGAAACACAATTTGTGTTTTAGATGTCTTTCGGACCAACATAACAAGAAAGATTGTCCTCTTTTGCAAGGAAACGTAAAGGCCATGCACACTGTGCAACGCCTCACATTAGATTCATCTTCTAAATATTGTGTTGTAGAGGTTCTTCATATAGAAGAAAAGCACAAGTGTGTTATGTGCCTGCTTCAATGTGGCAGCCCACCTTTGGCCCCCATGATTTGATTCGCATGCATGGCACTATCAACGGACAACGTGTTTGTATTTTACTGGATGATGGTGCAACTCATAACTTATTGAACTATAAGCTAGTCAAGAAATTTAAGCTTGCACAGACTCCCTACTCTCACAAGTATGTGGTGGATCAGATGTTTGGGAATGATAAAGAAGTATGGGACACAGTAGTTCAAGGGGTTGAGCTTATTGTTCAAGATCATACAATGACCCTTGACTTCCAAGTTATGAACATGGATCGCGCTAATGTAGTTTTAGGACGGGAGTGGCTGCATGGTTTAGGAAACACATTGCACACTAGTTATTAACACAACTCCTTATCTTTTATGGACAATGGTAAACATGCGCTTTTGCTTGGTGAGAAAAATATACCGTCTGCACCTCTTATATGTACAGTCAAGATTTCTATTTTGCAGAAAGCGGATTTAATAGATGAAGTCTTTTTGTGTTACTACTTGTCTCCAAGTCTTGTGAATTCTCAAGAGCAAAGTGTGGTGAATTCTAGTAATGGTATGCAAAGTGCAATGAATTCTATTGATAAACAAAGTGTTAACAAATCTAACTAGCAAAATGCTCTCAATTTTAATTCTATAGAGCAACATGCAGCTGTTGAAAAACAAACATTATAGGAATTAGAAGATTCTCCATCCCATCATAACTCTAGTTTAATTTCTCCTTTTGCATGGCAAAAGCTGACTCACTTAATCACGGAGTATAGTGATGTGTTCTCAAGTGATTTAGCACTGGGTTTACCCCCTACATGTGATGTGCAACATGGCATAGATGTCTTGCCACACACTAATCCGATGAGTAAATCACCTTATCATATGAGTGCTAAAGAAGCCAAGGAGGTTGAGAATCAGTTGGCTGGCTACCTCGCTCGTGGTTTCATTGGACCTAGCACTTTGCCTTGGGCATCACCAATTCTATTGGTAAAAAAGAAAGATGGTACTATGTGCATGTGCGTAGATTATCGCAGATTAAATGTGATAACCATCAAGAACAAATATCCTCTGCCTCGAGTGGATGAGTTGTTTGATCAACTCCATGGGGCAAGATACTGTACAAAGATAGATCTTCGTTCAGGATACCACTAGGTACGTATCCTACTTCAAGATATCTCCAAAACTTCCTTTAGAACATGGTTCAGGCATTTTGAATTTTTGGTTATGCCTTTTGGTCTAACCAATGCTCCAACTACATTTATGACACTCATGGATAGTGTCTTTTGTCCCTATCTTGGAAAATTTGTTGTGGTTTTCCTTGATGACAATCTCATTTACAGTAAGACTAAAGATGAACACAAAGAATACTTACTATTAGTGTTTGAATAGCTACGAGCTCACGCACTGTATGCTAAGCAAAGAGCTCGCACTGTATGCTAAGCAAAGCAAGCACGATTTCTTTAAAACAGAGACACATTACCTCGGTCATGTGATCTCTTATTCTGGCATCAAGATGGACACTGATAATGTCGCTTCCATTCTTTGATGGCCACATCCCAACACGGTTGAGAATCTTTAAATATTTTTAGGCGTGGTTGGATTTTATTGATAGTATATCCGTGACTATGCCAAAGTCATTGTTCCTATGACAGATCAACTTGAAGCAAAAGGTAAGATCTTTTCTTGGAAAGAAGCCCAAAAACCTAGTTCCGAACAACTCAAGGTAGCTATAGCCACTTCTCCCATCCTAGCAGTCATCGACCCACTTAAGTCGTTTGTGGTAGAGACTGATGCTAGTGATAAAGCCATTGGTGCGGTACTTCTCCAGGAGGGAAGAGCTATAGCCCTTGAAGGTAAAATGTTATATAGAGCTCAACAGAATTATTCTGTTTACAAGCGAGAGCTCTATGCCATAATTCACGCTTTATGAAAGTGGTGACACTATTATGGTTGTAAACTATGATATCGCAAGGGGTGATATAATGTAGTAGTGGATGCACTAAGTCGGATGCCTCATAATAATTCACTTGCGTTCACGAAACTAAAGAGTGGATTTTTGGAGTGATTACGTGCACAAGATCAATCATATGCTAAAGTGTGGAGTGCAGTTTTAAAAAGGGGTCCCTCACACCCACATGTCTCTGAACAGCTAGATCAACATGTCTCTGCATGTGTAGATAAAAACTCCAACACACAGAGCTCCACCCCTACTCAAGAAGAGCTTAAGTGATGGAAGAATTTTTGCATTGATGATGGCTACTTACTCCATAAAGATAGAGTATGTGTGCCAAAGGACTGAGACACTAGGTGCCAAATCTTATTTGAGTGTCACGATAGTCCAAGTGCTAGTCATCCAGGTATTTGTAAGATGTATGCCTTAGTTCAACGGAAATTTTATTGGCTGAGCTTACATCATGATTTTCAAGAATACGTACTAAACTGCCAACAGTGCCAAGTTAATAAGACAAAGCGCCTCAAGGTAGGTGGCATTTTACATCCTTTAAAGATTCCATAAGGTAAGTGGGAGAGTATCTTTATGGATTTTGTAGTAGGACTCATCTGGCCATGATGCCATTTGGGTAATTGTAGACCGTCTCACAAAGATGGGTCGATTCATTCCCACTAAGACTACGGTTAAGACACTAGAAATAGCATGGCTATTTGTAGAGAATATATATGAACTCTACGGTCTTCTAGCTAGTATCATTAGCGATAGAGATCGAAATTTCAATAATCACTTTCAGAGAGCTGTGTTCCAAAAGCTGGAAACTAAACTTAATTTAAGTATGGCTAATCATCCAAAAATGGATGGTCAAACAGAAAGAGTTAATCAAGTGCTAGAGGATATGCTGTGAGCGTACCTTAGCAAGAAGCAAACCAATTGGGAAGACTACTTACCTATATTGGAATTTTCTTATAATAGTTCAAAGCATGTGACTACAGGGTTTTGTCCATTTATGCTTTTTATGGATTTCAACCTAGATCACCCATTACTATGGGGTTGGCTAAGGAGAAGATACAACAAGCGAAGGATTTTCTCCAAGACCATGTTGACATGCTTCAAGTTGCTCGACAAAATGTTAAGCAATCTCAAGATCGATATAAGAAGTACAGAGATGAGCATCGTCAGCTTGCTACTTCAAAGCAGGAGACAATGTTTTAATCAAAGTTTCGGAGCATTCAGAAAGTCTGAAGACAGGAAAAGTTGCTAAACTTTCACCACTGTATTGTGGACTGTTTACTATTCTCAAACGTATAGGTCAAGTTGCCTATAAGTTAGCTCTCCCAGAGCACTCACGAGTTCATCCTGTTTTTCATGTTAGCCGTTTACAAAAAGAGAAATTCTGCTCTTATTCTGACTCAGAGGAATATGGAGGACAATCCATGTTGGGAGGCCAAACTGATTTCTCATGGTTCCAACAAAATCAGCATGATTAGTAGGTCATTTGGCACTAGAATTACTGAAAATGGATTTTTGGATTGAAAATTAGGTAAGTTTTGGCACTTGCTGAGAATGCTTGAGAATTTTGAGCTTTTGCCTTGGTTTTTGATATCCAAATTCAATATTGAAATGGTTACTAGAGTGCCTCTGATGTGCCTTAGCTATGGTGCAGGTTTGCTATCAATATGTCTCAGAGGAATATGGATCGTGATCCATGTACCTAGTTGGACTAAAACTTGGCATACAGTTTCTCTTTGGTTCCCTGATGTTAGCTTTATGGTTTTTGTAGGAATTGGAATTTTTTAGGCCAACCAAAAGTCAATCCTCTAGTCTGTTCCAGTGGTTTTCACCTTGAGCTGTTTTGTGCCCTTTTGATCTACTTTTTGAACTTTTTTGACAATAGTTGTTCTGGAAAATGTTATTCAAATCTTACCACATGTCCACCTGTCAAATACTAGCTCAACATCCCTATGAGGTATATGGATCGCGATCCATGTTGGACATCATTTTGACATGAGATTTGGTGAATTTATAATATTGGATATGGTGATACTTTTTCCCAAATCTTTTTGGATTTGATCCACATTTTCCAAGCAAGATTTTGTGTTTGCTTTGCATTTTTTTGCAATCAACTATTTTTTGGTGTTTTGAACACGCTTTTGCACTTTTTTTGTGTGGATCCTTTTGGAAAATTTATTCCCTCAGTCTTAAGAGTGTATTTGTCACTTATCTTATTCAAATGTCAACCTGGTACATGGATCGCGATCCATGTCTTACATCATCATGTCATGAATTTTGTCCTGCTGGTTCCTTGCCTTTAGTTGAACTCAATTCACACCCCTGTTTTAATTTGGACCACTAAAAGTTCAGTTTCCCCACATTTTCCCAATTTAGCTCAATTTCTCGATTTGGATGTTCTTTTGGCAACCTATTTTTGGCCAAACTCAAGATTTTGGTGTCTAAGAGTCAATTATAAGCAATGGGGATCATTTCTAGTCAATTGGCCTAAAAGGTACATGGATTGCGACCCATGTTGGGCAGGCAATCTAGGAAAAAATTGCTCAGTTTGTCTCTTGTAAGCTTGTATATCCCTTTTTGCATGGTTTTGTTGAGGTTAGTTCAGCTTTGAAGCTTTGACCATCTATTTTGCAACTTTTCGGAGCTATGGTCTTTCGTACCAAAATAAGGTTTTGGCCAGTTTGTACCTTGATCCTTTTGGCTCTTATTGATGGTGGAAATTCTTACTTAACCTACTCCTATAAATTAAAATGTATCCACAAACATAAATAAGTTTAACATTGCAAAAATGACAACAAAATGTATGGTGAAACAGTCCTTTTCAAGCATGGCAAAATCAAAGAACAAAAAAACTTTTTTGTACTTCACTCATAACTTTCTTTGCTCATAAGGAGTTGCCAGGCTGGTCCTTCACTCTAGTCTCTACTGAGCACTTAACCTATGTCTAGCTGCTTTACTGCCTAAGTGTAAATGGAATGGGTGTCAAAATCTTTGGAAAGGATTTTTTGTACAACTAGGTCACTCACCACCTAAGGATCAACTTCCCCAACAACAACGCCAATATCAGCGGGTCGCCGTGATGGACGTCTGCAACATAGCTATCTAGTACTAACATAATGTCAATACACAAGGAAGTCACTCGAGATGGGGCACAGTGACTCAACGAGATCGTCAATCTCACTGCTCTAGGTCATCACGTCTTTTTGACATCCAAACTTGGGAATGCAACAAAACTTAAGGAGAGGTGTTACAACACCTAAGGGCATATTCCTACCAAGGTTTGTAGTCATCTGGGAAGGTATATAAATCACGATCCATCCCAACAAAATGTATAGAAAACTAAAACTAATCTACACAAAAAGGTTCCCTTCAAACTTAGAAACACTCTTCCAAGGTCAAAACATAAAAAATAACCATTTAAGATCTCAAATCAGTGCATTAGCTCACAACAAAGACGTCGCAAACCACAACAGAACTGAGAATGATTACACTAAGACTAAAGAGCAAGAGACAAGGAGCACAATGTGCTATTCGGAATCAAATTATGATTTACCACACAAGGAGGCAGCTTGATTACAACTCGTAGCAAAAATGCAGCTCTCAGACAACATCCAATAATTCCCAAAGATAATGATGTTGTCCCTCTCAAAACTAAGGGTTTTGACTTAGAAACTTGAGACCCTTTCCCACGGCCACTGGCCACTTACATGACTTGTAGGCTATGAGTGAATGATAGGGAATGATAGACTATATTACAATTTGAGAATCATCAACAACAGAATTACACAGCTTCTTTTGAAAAAAATGATTGAAAACATTAAATTTTGGAATGTTTTTGGCTTTTAGGTGGCATTCAACTGTATCCACCAAACATCCATCAACATGGTGAATAACTCCCGAAGGGTTTCTCAAGTAACATGTGTTTTACTTTGATATTTTTTTGGTTTCTTGTTGTTTTCTTTTTCATCTTCCTATCTAACCAAATCTATCTCTTTCACTCTTAGATAGTCAGTCTCTCTACAAATCTAGTTCTTGCTACAACTACATCTCTCCTCCTAGTATCCTTATTGCCTATGGACAAGAGTAGGGCTTGGGAGGGAAAATTCTCTTTTATTCACTTCTCTCACATCTACATTTTACACATACTAAAAATATCCTAGATGAATAATCCACACGATGTGAATTCTATCGCTTCCACTCTGTAAAATCTATTCCAATTCATGTATGGATTAGCCAAACAATGAACTTCCAACAAGGTATATTATTTCTCTTTGTCCCAAAAAGGCTCAATAAAGTACTTCTTTCACCGAATCCCATCAAAACTACCCCTTATAGACTATAACTTTTCTTTTGACATAAGTATAGTTATCTTGCTCTGAACGAAGAGGATTTGCTATGAACTTTTCTTTTGACATATGTGTAGTTATCTTGCTATGAACCAAGAGGATTTATACACACAATTAGTCCCAATCACTAGACAAAACATATATATTATAATAAGCACAAAATTACAATTTAAAAGAATAATTTATAGTCTATTTGGTTGGAAAATATTGAACGCAATTAACTCATCTAGTAAACCTTTCATATCACCCATGATATGGTACAACCATAGTTTTGATGTTTTCATCTTTGTGTTGGTTTGATATGCTCTTTTGTGTTCCTTATTTGTGTGTGTGAGTGCAAGAGAGAAAGAGTGGGGCTTCTTTGATTGCAATTCCTTCCAAACCCTAGACTTCATGGAATCTATGGTATAACTCCATATAGTTTTTGGAGTTCTCTCATAAAATCTCACAAGCAAAAGTCCGATGCTTTCTTGGAAAGACCGAAAATGTCTTGACATATTTTTGGTGAACCCAATGCATATCTGCCAAGGTAAGATTTTGTGGGTAACCATGGGTGATCATGTGGAGCAACATGGTATGCATTTTGACCCAGCAACAACGGAAACACTTGGAGCATTTGAAATGTTCATGCAACAATAACATGCCATTGAAAGAAGGGAGATTTTAGCAAGCAAAGCCATACCAACGGTCTTCAATAGAATGGATGAGTTCAATGGCAAATATGTAACCAAGTACTTGCATGAGTATGTGAAGGAGATGGAGCTGCATCACGTGTCAGAGGGTGAGATGGTTCAAAGCTTTGAGCTAGTTGTTGCTCCAAAAATTAGGGAACATGTTAGGGAAATTAAACGCGAACATGGAAGAAATTAGGAAAAACTCAAAGTAACTTTAAAGGAGAACATTTCATGGAAGAGTCCGAGAGAGTGACGAAAATGAAATTCTTAGAATGGGTAGTCAATCCGAAAAAAGGACTATAAAAAATATAGCTACTCATGAAATTTGAGCGGTGCTATGCACAACTCACAAGGAAAGAAAAGGCCACACTAGATGTGTTAAGTATGGAGCCTGATTTACCCTTGTAATTTTCTGTGGTAAAAGCGCACATTTGTAAGGCCCCCATTATGAGGAGAAGCCATCGTGCGTGAACACCAGAAACCAAAATTTTCACGGACAAGAATAAGGGGCAACTTTAGGGGCCTCGGGGGCGGAGGCCCCCGAGACTTTTTTTTCCCTCGCCGAAATATTCCTTTTCGTCGGAATATTATGATCGGACGGCGGTCGGAAAGTGGTCGAAAAATAGCCGGTGGCCGGTGGTCGAAAGTCAATGGCCGATGGCCGAATTCAAAAGCGGACTTGTCTTCTCAAGGGCGGCCACACATAGGTGGATTGGAGGGTCCGATTTGGACTTATTCGCACATGGTTGCCTCTCATAAGAGAGGCAGCCCTTTTGGCCTATAAAAGGAGGCCATTTCCACACACAGTTTATATTGTGAAGTTGCTGCAACAAGGTGATTGTGAGGTGGTGAGAGTGAAGCAAGGCGGGAGCTCCATTACAATACTTGACCTGCAAAGGGCCGCACTTGGCATGCATACCACCGCGGTGCTTGCTTAAAACTGCATCTAATACCTATCCAAGTACGCTATCATCAATCTTTTTGTTGCCATGGACCTGCTGCTGCTGACAATTTCTCAGATCGACATGGCTTGGGTGCACCATCATTGCCCACCCCCTAGGTTGAGCATTCATGCTCAACCATAGCATTATTTAGGTAAAAGAAGTCTGTATAGAGAGAATGATATATAATAGCTACATAGACTGCATAAGAAAATGATATAATGGCTATATAGATAGGATAGAGATAGAGAGAAGAGCATCTGCTGCATGACCCGCCAGGATCAAATGGAAAGCTCAAGGCTTCTCCAAGCATGGCATAGAGTCCACCTGGATAAAAAACGAAACGTTGGCCGTGGCCATCCACCTATAAAACATGCATATCCAAGCCTTCCTTTGCATTTGTAGGCCAATAGACATGCCACCTTTCCACCTCTTTATAGCACAGAACTGTGTCACCTTGCATCCACAAGCCTTTGTGCCAACCATAAGAATACTTTCGACCACTTGAAGCATTGGTACCATAAGCAGCTATCATGTCACCTGCTAGAGAAATCTCCATATCATCATCTTTATGATATGAGCAGTGAAACCTGCAAAGTACACCTTGCAAAGCAACGTGGAACAACATAGCTATCACTAGCATAGCATAAAGTAGCCAAACCCTGCCATTTACCTCCACTTGCTGCATAGCCAAGCAAACCTGATTCCTTTGCAAACCTGTATCCAAACCCTCCGTAAATGGCTCCAAGGCCACCTTTTCATACTCAAGAGCATGACCTGCTAAATCTTTAACCTGTTCTTCAAATACCTCATCACCTACAAGGTTGGCGGTACCTTCCTCGTTGCATGGAGCCTCTCCCTTATAGGAAAAATCTGACCATGTTTCGTCTATATGTTTCCAGGCTGCGCAATCTGCAGGAATCTATAGCACACCATCCGAAGATTTATTCTCCTCATGCCATGATGCTAGGACGGCCATGGACTTACATTCAAAGAAATGCTTGATATGAGGAAGCAGAGGAAAATGTCGCAAAACCTTTTGTGGAATTTTTGTTCCGTGGAGATGTACTTGACATCTCTCGGAATCACATTTCGAACACTTCTCCATGTCTATGTATTCCCCTTTGAAAAGAATGCAGTCATTAGGACAAGCGTGGATCGAATTGTAATCCATCCCCAAGTTTTGCAAGATCTTTCTTGCTTTCTCTGTGGAATCTGGCATCACATTATCAACTGGCAGTATGTGCTCTTTGAGCAATCTACCCAGCGAAAAAAATGCGGTACAATTGTGTAAGTAATCTATCAGATCATTATACATCTAGAGTTTTTTATGAAAGTAAATACATTGTAATAGATCACCTGAAAAGCATTGTGACGCTATTAGGAGTTTTTTGGAGCAAGGGATTGCACATATGTACATACACATGCATGGTGCATCAAATAAAGAATTGTCCATTTTCTAGAGCCAGGTGGTTACGTGGGGCCCACATGTGTACAGCTAGGACAACATGTACATAGTGCATTGATTTTCACTATCACCAGTACCAATGTGGTTTTTCTATAATAATGACGAGTTGGTAGCGCGTAAAATTTCCTGAGGAATCCATCCGTGGGCCGACGACATGAGGTAAGCAAGTGCATCAGATGGCATCTAGTGGCATCAGGAGGTCGAATAGGGTCAATATTTGCATGTGGATAAGTACGGACACAACATGGGTATTTTCTTGTGATAATTATGCAAAAAGGTCATCATGAGAACTGTATCTAGGGTCCACTTCATGTGGTTGCGGGATGCATTATTGGAAAAGGCTGAGTGCCAGGTGTGCGGATGGATGCAGAAGGGTGACCACTTTGTACTGCGAGGTCAGTTTTTGGCGTGTTCAGGGTCCGTTTGAGGTCAACTAAAAGGCCAAAGGTGCTTAAGTAATAAATCTAAGTGTGGGAACTGAAAAAACTGAGACAATACCAGAAAAAAATGTGGAGAGAAGAGGAGGAACATCCGCAACTGTGTTTTTGTTGTTTTTGGAGCTTGTTTTGGCCATAAACTGCTCATCCGAGGTCGGATTTGAGCACTTTGACATTGTAGATTGGGGTTTTGGGTTGTTAGAGACGCGATAATGCTGTCCATTTTGCCAAATTTTTCACTGGTTTTTTGTTGTTTTGGCTGTGTAAGTTTTCTCCTATGAGAGAAGCTTCTGCTCCAATTTGTGATTGTATCTGACACATTTTACCCAAATAGTGAGCTATTTGCCCCATTGGTATTGGCCGAAGCCCAATTGTATCTAAACATTAGAAAATATCCTCTTTTGAGCTGAGTTTTCTGGGTGTGTGTGTGTGTCTCTCTGTGTGGAGTGGGTAAATGGGTAGTCTCTCTCCTCTCACTCCATCGGTGTGTTCCTTGTCTCGGCCAGGTGGGTTGTGTAAACCAAGTGGTGCCCCATAGTGTGTGTGTGTGTGTGTGTGTGTGTGTGTGTGTGTGTGTGTGTGTGTGTGTATCATCCCAAGAGTGTGTGTTAGGTCATTATAGAGACGTTGTGTGTGTCCCATCTCGCTCACATTCTTTTGGCGACCCCACGGAGGATCTTCTTCGAGTACCTTCTGCTTCGAGCTTCAAGCTTGGAGATTCGGGATTACAGGTTACAAGGACAGGTACAGGTATAGGTGATTCACAAAGGTACAGGTAGCTGGATTAAAGTGATATATTGGCAAGTGGAAGTCATTTGCAGTTGTCGTGGGTATGCATCATTTGGCGCTTGTTTGAGCGAATTGTCTATTGGTATTGTACGTTACTTGTGGAAACTGCCATTGTACACCTTTATGGAGCCATGTACATGGTTTCATTTGGCAGTCCCAACCATTTTTGAGACTTGGTCTGGAAGATAGTCATTTTTAAGACTTGACTATACGAGATTTGCATAAGCCTTCGTAAGAGGGTCGATAGCGTGAGGTTTTATTGAGCTGGGGGATTCTCAAATGTGAGATCCTTTCGGTTATATAGATGGATAGAGCACCCTTTTTGTAACCTTGCCATAGGCTATGTACTAGTGATTCCTACTTGATGCTCGGGTTCTATTGTTGGCACTTTATGCATACATATACAGTCTACTTTTGGGGAAACTCTGTCAAAATTTTTCCAAGTTGTGATAGCTGGTTTTTTTGTCTTTTAAGCCATTTATACTGTTACGCTGCTGAAATTTTGGCAAAATCAGAGGATAAAACAGGTGTGCTTTCTTGGGAGCTACATGGTTGACTTTAATGGATGATCAAAACGGACCGCAATTCACTCCTTTCATTTGACACAGAATCCAGATAAATGTTCATGTGTCCAGGAATATTTTTTTCTAGCAGTGCATAGTCTTTATGTTCGGGCCAAGAAGATTAAGAGAGATACTAGAATGTCCTTTGCCTATTCTAATTCCGATGATTAACTATGAAAACTCATTTGATGTGCATGTGTTTGTCCTTATCTAAAGTTAAGCTCCATTGAAGTTTTTGGGGATTGGGTCAGTCAAAATTTTTGGGTTCTTGCACGTGTGTTTGAAGGGGTTCTCAAAGCATCATAGCTTGGGTAGCCATGGCTTTCTCTTATCCGAAATTTCATGGAAGAAGTGATGAAGATGTGGAAGAATTTTTGGAAAAGACGAAAGTTGCCTGCATTAGCAACCAGATGCATGACCAATGTAATATTTTCTTGTCGACCATCTCGTCATTATTTGCTACCACCACCTTTTGTTTTCTTGACGAGTTACGCCTTTTTGCCACAGTTAATTAATGGCACAAACATGTCAAATGTGGTCAAGAAATGGGTAATTGAGCTGCAAGAGTTTGAGTTCTCTTTTTAGTGGAAGACAGTACAAGAGCTACCCTAGCTGATTTGTTGACTTACAAGGAGAATCCCCTTATTGTTAAGGAAGAGGCGGTGAGAAAGGTAGTTGAAGAAGTGCCGCAAATCAGCAATATATGCACATGTTTTGTTCTTTGATGGCTCATACAGGAAGAGCCATGATGCGGCTTTAGGGGGTATAGCACTTTACGATCCAGAGGGGAAGCTAGTATGCAAGAGAGGGTTCAAGTTGGATGTGCATAGTAACAATGAGGCTAAATATGCTACATTGGAAACTCAGGGGTTTCACTATGTGTAAAACTACCAAATCACGTCGTGCGTTCAAGATATGTTTGTAAAACCCCTTATTTGTAAATTTTTTTAAGAATATAATGTACCCTTTTCTTTTAAAATCTGTAAGTTTTTTTCAAATTTGAAAAAATAATGTCCTTTTGTATATATATTTGTGTAAGTTTCAAGAACTTTTAATACCCTTCTGTTGAACTCACGTGATAGGTTACATTTTTCTTAGGTGACCTCCCCGGGGTTGGAAGCTGGATTACACATTTGTTTGAAGCATGGGATTAGAAGGTTGAGCATAAAAGGTGATGCCTTGTTAGTTGTGAATCAAGTGCTGGGTGTGTGGAAGAGCAAGAACACCTCATTGAAGGAAATGTGTTTCAGAATTAAAGGCCTGTTAAAAAATTTCAAAGCATGGAGCATCAGACACATTGAACATGCTCTAAATGGAGAGGCACATGAAGCGGCTCAAAGCATGATCAGGGAGCTATTTGTGTTGAGGACCAATTTACCTCTTTATCATGGCCGGGAAAGTTTGGCTCAAGAAGAGGAGTTTTTGCTAACAGGAATCATTCCGAACGACATTCAGAAGACTAAGAATTATGGTTTTGTGCATAGATCATATAGTTACAAATTGATTGGTTATGTTTTGTACATGAAATGGGATGATATTGTGTTGGGACGTGTACATTGGCGGGAGAATCTTCATAGAGTGTTCGAAGAGAATCATGAAGGCGCATGTGGCGGTCATTTTGCTCTAAAGATCACCTTACATAAGAGCTTGCAAGAGGGGTATGTATGGCCTAGTTTGCACAAGGAT
The DNA here is from genome assembly GCF_014529385.1 of Adiantum capillus-veneris. Taxonomy (NCBI): domain Eukaryota; kingdom Viridiplantae; phylum Streptophyta; class Polypodiopsida; order Polypodiales; family Pteridaceae; genus Adiantum; species Adiantum capillus-veneris. The sequence goes on from NC_140945.1 coordinate 81,193,250, forward strand.
GTTCACCATTGGTGTAGGTCTTGCAATAGGTGTCAAGCATTTGGGAAGAGAGTGTTGAAGCCAGAGTTACAAAGACCATTATGACATTTGATATGTTTGAAAAGTGGGGGATTTATGCAATAGGACCGTTAACTATCACAAGCAGGGGCAAAAGATATATTTTGACTGCAATGGACTATCTCTCTCAATGGATAGAGGCTATAGCAGTAAAACAAATCAGTGCAAATGATGTGGAGAAATTTGTGTATGATGAAATATGTTGCAAGTTTGGGGTGCCACTAGAGCTACTTTCGGATAAGGGGCCAGGATTTAGAGCTAAACTTCTAGATTTTTTATGCATGAAGATGAAGATTAGGCATCAGCATACCACTCCTTATTACCCGCAGTTTAATGGCTTAAATGAAAGATTCAATGGTGAGTTGGTACAAATTATTTCAAAAGTGACAGAGCACCAATGAAAGAATTGGGACTTGGAATTGCCTAGTGCATTATGGGCTTATCGTACTTCGGTAAAGACAGGTACATAGTTTACTCCATTTTATCTGGTATATGGAAAGGAAGCACTATTTCCTGTGGAAGTAGAGTTTCTTGCGGTCAAGATGCTAGAGAATTTTCTTGGGCCACCTAGTGATGCATTCAAAGAGAGGCTCTTACAATTACAAGAGGTTCAGCTAGATAGGATGAGTGCATTGGAACATTGTGGGCAGATGCAGGATAAGGCTTTGGCAAAGATAAATAAAAAAGATCAAGAGTAAGGGTATCAAGAAACATGACTTGGTTTTGCGCTACAACAGTAAGATGGACACACACCTTCCAAAAGAAGTTTCAAGTTAAGTGGGAAGGCCCTTTCAAGGTAGTGGAGTGTTTTTCAAATGGTACAGATCAGTTGGCTAACCTCAATGGGATTCTACATAAGTCAAGGATAAATGGATTGCGTCTTAAATTTTATCATGCCAGATTAATGATGGTGGAGCAAGATGAGTTGTCTGTGGAGAAAGTAATGTATGTGAGGGATGAGGAGGCCTATGACGCAGCGAGTCTCATATCTCTTTTTGTTGCTGCTGATCATGAATGATCTAGCAAGCTAGGGGATAGACAAACTATATTAGGAGTTTTTTGGAGCAAGGGATTGCTCATATGTACATACACATGCATCATGCATCAAATAAAGAATTGCCCATTTTCCAGAGGCAGGTGGTTACGTGGGGCACACATGTGTACAGGTAGGACAGCATGTACATAGTGCATCGATTTTCACTATCATCAGTACTAGTGTGTTTTTTCTATAATAATGAGGAGTTGGTAGCGCGTAAAATTTCTCGAGGAAATTATCCACAGGCCGACGACATGAGGTAAACAGGTGCGTCAGATGGCATCTAGTGGCGTCGGGAGGTCGAATAGGGTCAATATTTGCACGTGGATAAGTACGGACACAACATGGGTATTTTCTTGTGATAATTATGCAAAAACGATCATCATGAGAACTATATCTGGGGTCCATTTCACATGGTTGTGGGATGCATTATTGGAAAAGGTTGAGTGCCAGGTGTGCGGACTGATGCAGCAGGGTGACAACTTTGCACTGCGAAGCCTGTTTTTGGCCTGTTCAGGGTCCGTTTGAGGTCAACTAAAAGTCCAAAGGTGCCCAAGTAATAAAGCTAAGTGTGAGAACTGAAAAAACTGAGAGAGGACCAGAAAAATTGTGGAGAGAAGAGGAGGAACAGCCGCAACTGTGTTTTTATGTAAGTGCTTCAGGAGAACCAAGTATCGACTCCTATGACCTTCCAAGTGACCTACTTGACCACCCTAGTAATGTATTATGATTTTAAGGATTATACAAGGTTCCCAAGACTTTGGAGAGCCTAGTAGGCACATCTAATGTCTGAGTTGGTGAGCCGCAATTAGCCTATAGGTTCTTTTTTTGAGTGACCACATTGTGATTTGAACAACCTAGATCTATTTTGTATACTGTAAGGATGGTGCTTATTGAGTTTGGAGTCACTTACGGTTGATTTGCTAGTGGATTATCATGTGGATGTGTGAAGGTATTAGAGGAAAGATTCCAGGTTTTCAGTAGATAGAACCCACATTGAGCATCAAAGTGGACTGTAATGTGTTCAAACAAGAGATTGAAAACATCTTGGAATGCCTCCATGCCCTAGTCAAGTCACTTGCTTCCAGGATTGACATTTTAGTCTTGGTTCTATCTCTTTCTTAGATGTGATAGGTGCTGTCCATTGGGTCCTAAGACATCAATGCTATTTTTGGACAATGAGTACCTAGACTAGTGTGAACACAATCAAGCTTGATAAAGTTGCCTTATGTAGATGGGGTAGACCAAGAGAAGAGGAGATCAATTTTTCCTTGCTCCTTAGGTAGGCTAGTAGATAGGATAGACGAGAAGAAGAGGAGATCAATGTCTCCTTGGTCCTTGTTTTGTGTTATTCTGGTGTGTTATTGTGGTGAGCATGTTAGACAATTAAGGTAAGTGTTTTGATAGGGTAAGAGCTTGGTGCAAGGCTTCATTAATTGTTAGAGTGGTGAAGTTTTCACTAGGTGTAATAAATGCAAGACAAAAACAAAAAATTCAAATTTTAGGCAGTGAGTTATTTGTTGTACTTTGAGCTTATTCTAAGTTCACTTTTCTCATCTCATCATTCAAGATGTGCATTTTACAAAAAAGATCTTTCTTCACATCAGTAAAAACTTAAAGGACGATAATGTATCTTTGAAAATTTGTGACTTAAGGCATGGAATGTTTGTAGAAGAGTGTATGAATGCACAACCACAATCACACTTTTCAAAAAGTTGTTTATCATTCTCTATGAGAAAAAAAAACAATTTTCTCGTGCAGGTTTGAACTAGAGATAATTTTGTGTTTGAGAATGGACCTATGTGTTTAACTTCTTTGACTAAGCACATATATGAAGTTTTGTTGTTGAAAGTTGATCTATAGAGGTCAGAAATTTCTAATCAAAGTGGTATCAAGAGGACTACCTACTTGTTGACTCCAACCTACAATGCTAAGGCAAGCTACACGCTGGTAGTTATGACTTATAGAGAGGTATAACCATAAATCTTGAAAAAAGGCAAAAAAAGTGCATTCCTTGATGAGCCCTAGAGAGATCACATTTTTCTCTTTTTTCAGCCATGGAGATTAGAAGCCTACAAGATAGAGGTCATGCATTCACCTTAGTTTTGGAAATCCACCCATCAAGTCAAAACTGAATTTGGTTTTTGTAAGGTTCTCCTCTTAGACTTACTCTTGCTGAAATATCTAAGCCGTCGACTTTCCGAATACAATCGAGTAAAGAACCCTAGCTACCCATGAGACTGTTACCATATACATGTGGTAGTGATGTGTGTGAACACACTAGGACCGCCGGGACATTTTTCCCCTCTTTAGGAGGTTTTTTCCCCCGTGCATTGTATATATGCCCATCACTCTAGGGCTATCTATCTTTCCATTGCACACTAAGTAACACACTCTCTATTGTGTGCCTTGAGCTTCCTTCGTCTTCTCCAAGCTGTGTGTGTTTCTCTGCAACCCTAATTCCAACAATTGGTATCAGAGCAGGTCACGTCCTCCCGGGCTTAGTCGCCAGCTGCTCCAGCACACGCCTGCTCAATTTCTCCGATTTTAGTGATCTTTGGCGAGTGTTCGCAGGTCGACAAAATTTTTGGGATCATCTCGAAGAGCTCGGTCTACTCAGATTTTCGATTTGGGCTCATTTCGGCCTCCGTTTCCACTACAGGCAGTACTGCACAGGCTATTTCGTCAATTTGTGCAGAATTTTTGTCAGTGCCGTTTTTTGCATAACAGGTGCCTTATAGTCTTCTACGGTTTTTTCTATATAGCACAGGTTGTTCCCGCTCTGTTTCTCCTATTTTCGGGCAGTTTTCACATCAGGTGCAGCATTTACCATGGCTGACAACAACAACACAGATGTGTTCAAGATGTTTGCTGCTGAGGACAGGTTGGATGGGGACAAATACCCTATGTGGGCTTATATGATGCAACATGTTCTTGTGTCAAAGGGTGTCTGGAACATTGTGCAGGGCATTGATGTACGTCCTGGTTCTGAGGATGTAGGCGATGTTGAAGATGTTGTAGGTCTTGCTGCAAGGATTGCAGCTGTTAGAGTTGTTTTGCCTACGGCATAACAAGCTCGTTGGGATATTAAGGATGAGCAGGCTCATGCATTGATTGTGTTGTCTGTGAAGCGCACCATTGTTCCTCACATCCGTTCAGCAAAATCTGCAAAACAGGCTTGGGATATTTTAGCAGGTCTTTATGCAAGCCGCAATGAGGCTAAAATTGCTTTGCTGCATAAAGAGCTGGAGTCGAAGATTATGCATGAGGAAGATGATATGGACACTTTCCTTGCTAGTGTCAAGGATATCAATGAGCAACTTATTTCTGGAGGTGAAGTCGTTTCAGATAGTTCCCTTGTGCAGACTGTCCTTGATGCCTTACCAGATTCCTACCAGACTTTTGCTAGTACTGGGAGACTTATGACCCAAGGAAATCCTGAACTTGTCAAGTTTGATGCATTATGCACATTGCTGTTGCAAGAGTCACTTTCCAGACAAAATAGGACTAGGTAGCCTGCAGTTGAACAGGTTTTTATTGATTCTCAAAGAAAGGGTGGTAACAATAATGCAGCCACTTCTTATGGTTCTGCTGCGAGTGGCAAAAATTTTGTTCCTAATGCTTCTGCTGGCAGCACTTTGTCTGGCAATTCTGGTGATAAGGGCAAAAATAAGATGCGTTGCCATTATTGTAAAGCCAATGATCACTTGATCAAGTCGTGTTCTAAGTCGAAGGCCAAAGAGGCTAAGAAGAAAGAGGGTGGTTCCACTGCAAATGCTGGTTTCACTACAAATGCAGCCATTGTTGAGTCTTTTGTGAAAGGAGACTGTGTTGCTGATGTTGATGCAGAATGGGCTTTTAGCGCAGAGTGCACTTACAATTCCGCTGTCCATGATGCATGCTTGTCAGTTGCTGCAGATTCACATGTGTGGTATTTTGACAGTGGTGCTACAAAGCACATTACCTCACATCGTGAATTGTTTACCTCTCTCGAGTCTGTCCCTCATGGGAATTCAGTCACTTGTGCCAACAACGCCTCCTATCCAGTTCAGGGAGTTGGAAAGATTGTGCTGCTGCTAATGGCAGTTCCTTCACACTTGTTGATGCACTTTATGTATCTGAGATCTAGAAGAATCTCTTGTCTGTATCGGCACTTGCTAGGCTTGGACTTGTAGTCAAATTTGTGGATGACAGATGTACAGTTCATGATCTCAGTTTTAGTGATGAAATTGTTGCATATGGGCTTTTGTGCCATGGGCTGTATAAGCTATGATGTATATTATTACATTTGTCACCGCAGTTCCTTTTGCCAATCAACTCTTTATGCCTATGATGTTGTACAATTGTCATTATTACATTTTCCAATCAATTCATTTTGCCTATGATGTGTACAATTGTCAATTTTGCAAACAATGCATCTTGTGGGTGACTATTTTAGGTCTATTATCTACCCTTGCACTTTTTTTTAAAAGTGAATCAAGTACAATATGGTTGATGGGTGGCAGGGCATTCAATGCCCTGCCACCAAAAAAAAATTCTCTCGGGCGTCGCTATAACCGTCGCTATTTATGGCTCTGTAGCGTCGCTATGAGCGTCGCTATAGTCTTCTGTGTAAACGTCGCTATAACCGTCGCTATGAGCGTCTCTATATAGCGACGCATATAGCGACGCTTTCATAGCGACGCTCGTAGCGACGGTTTTAGCGACGTCGGGGGTTATAAAAACCCAGTGTATTTCTGTCGCTAACAGCGTCACAAGAGCACACAACCTCTTGTAGTGTTCCAACAAAGATTGGTCTTCTATTTTGGAGCTGAGAGGTTGAGAGAGATATTGTTGTCCCCTGACCCTATAATATTTCCTATTTTGGAGTATAATGTATCTTTTGATGTTCACATCTTCATCTTTCTTGGAGCACACTCCATGAATCATAGGGATTTATATGGACATATCCAACCTCTTGCTAGACAAACTGTGCATATAATAGCTAGCACAAAGCTTAGGTTCCAAAACGCCATAAGGAATTTACTAGGCCCTCGTCATCTAGCTGAGATTAATGCATCTATCAATCCTTTTATTCTACCCTTAATAAGATATGATTTGGGCCTAGACGTTTTCATCTTTGTGCTGTATTGAGAGGAAGGCAACCCATCCTATCATGGCTTTCCCTAATTGTTTTGGACATAGTGGGGATTTTTTGGATAACTTGGAGATGGCTTTTCTTGTCTCTGGGAGGGATGACGAAGCATTGAAATTGAGAGCTTTTCCTTTGGTGCTCAAAGAAGAAGCTAGGGTATCGTTCTAGGCTCTAGATCCAACCCAAAGAGCTGAATTGGAGGGATTGAAGGCGGCTTTCCTACGAAGATTTCAATGAGCCAATTCGGCAGAAGAACTATGGAAACGGCTTCTGGCCCTTCATCAAGTTGACCCTCATGGTTATGCAACCTATGAGGAAGGTTTTCTGAAACTTTGGGGGCAATGGTCAGACTCACTAAACCCTGGTGAACGAGCTCCCAATTGCCTCCAAAAGGATCGATTTATCTCAGGTTTGTACCCCTTGCTAAGGGAGAAGGTAAAGAGCAAATTTCCAAATACTTTTGAAGATGCCTTAAGGATTGCTAGGGAAAAGAATCGAAAGATTCTCTATCAAGCCCAAGCTGGCCAGCTAGCTTTTGGAGGCAATATCACAACTATGGAAGCTTCTCACGTACCTCCAAATGTGCCTAATGCACCAGACCTCAATAGAGGTCAACAAGAAGATATGCTCCAACAAATAAACAATCTCACAAACCAACTAGAGGGTTTGAGAGTAAATCTTGTGCAGGGTGCAAGAAGGCCTATTGAGGGGAATGGTGGGAATCGGCCACCAATACGACGTCAAGCAAGGGAAATGTTGTGTTACAATTGTGGGGAAAATGGCCACGGCATGTATAATTGCCCTCATCCCAGAAGATATGACTACCCTGTCAGAGGTCCTCGACAACAAGTAAGTCCACCCCCTGCTAGAGCTCAAGCACAAGAGCAACCACAACCTCAAATTTTGAAGCCACCTCATGCTCAAGCTCAAGCCCCTGCTACTCAACCAAATGTGAGCATCATATGGATGGAGGAGGTCGTCAAGGGCAGAAGCAACCAGGAAGAAATAGCTAAAGGGAAGATGAAGATAGATGAAGTGGCTACAATGCATATCAAGCGTATGCATGTCCAAGATGAAGTAAGTAAAGAAACAAGCAAGGATGCAAGCAATGAAGCAAGTACATCTTGGGCAACTAAAGATGAAGCCAAGAAGAGAAAGACCCGTACTAGGTCTCAAATTGACATCTCTGATTTCCCTATGGGATCTCGGACACATCCTTATGACTTGACAACTGATGTGAGTTCTCAAGGACCAAAGATTACTTGGCCACAACTACTTCATATCTCCCCAAAGCTGCGACGACAGTGGTCAAAAATGGTGAGCACGAGGGCAAAGCGAAGTAAGCTAGTAAGTGTAATAAAAGCCTATGGTCTCAAGGATATAGTGTCTTTGGTGGAGGCTCAAATCAAGGGACAACGGATTCCAAAAACTTACATTGACAGTGGAGCAGAGGTTTGTGTCATGATAGAAAAGCTAATGCATCAATTGGGTTTAGAGGTAATGGAATCATCAAACTTCAGGGCAAAAATGGCCAATAATGTCTCTGTCACTTGTGTGGGTGTAGTGAAAGCTTTGAGAGTTTCTGTTTTTGGAATCACTATAGAGGTTGATGCTTATGTGATGCCAGTGAAGGGAGAAGGATACCCCCTTATTTTAGGACGACCTTGGCTCATGGGTATAGGAGCTAGGCAAGATTGGGCAACAGGAGACTTGGAGTTGAGGCCTCGTGTGGGTGGCCATAGTCGGAAGGTGGTTTATAACTTGAAGAATGGGCGACAAGAGAACCTTGAACTAGAGACGTCAGCTGATGAGTGGAGCTCAAGTGGATGCTCCTCATCCATGGACGAGGAAGAGAGTTCAAGTGAAGAGAGTGATAGCACTCTCGAAGTCATGGGCGTCACCATAAAGGAAACTACCTCATCAGAAGACAACCCAAGGATCCAAATGGAGAATGTGTGGGATGCCAGCCTAGAGAAGATGTTATCCAAGGATATAAAGGAAGAAGAAAGGGACGGTTATGTAAATGTTCTCAAGAAGCATGCATCATTGTTTATTTCTGATTACACTCACATTACAGGTGTCACTGCAGTGAAGCATCATATCCATCTAAAAGAAGGGAGCAAGCCAGTAGTACAAAAACTAAGAAGATTAGGAGTTGTGCAACAAAATGCACTATTGTTCGAGGTGAAGAGACTCTTAGAAGAAGGATTCATATACCCAGTAGAAGATTCTAATGCTCCAATGCTCCAATCACCTTTCAACGATTCATGAATATGGTCTTCCAACCTTACTTTGGTAAGTCCATAAGGGTTTTCAGAGATGACTTTTGTATTTACAGCTCCAAAAGTATGCATCTCGGCAAGATTGATGAAGGATTTACTCATTTAGCTAAGCTGGGTGGACAACTAAACAAGGACAAATGTCACATTGGGGAAAGCAAGGTTACACTATTGGGGCATGTAGTGTCCATTGATGGAATCGAGGTAGATCCTGAAAAGATAGAAACATTGCTAAATCTACCTTCCCCAACTTCCATCAAACATTAATCTCTTTCTTGCAAAAGCTAAGATATTTGAGTAGATTCATACACTTACTCTCCCAAGTGATATTTCCTCTACAACAGCTCACTCATCAAGAGACGCTTGTTTAGAGTGAAGAAAGTGATGGGCATTTTAGAGAGATAAAAAAAATGTTAGGGTCACTCCCTGTAATCCTCCAACCTTGTTGGGAAGAAACATTCTTTGTAAACCCTAGTGTGGGAGAAGAAGCCATTGGTGCTGCCCTCCTAGACAAAGATCCAAAAACATCCTTTATGAGGCCTGTGTATTTTGCTAGCCGCCTCATGGAAAACACAAAGAAGGCCTACACCCTGATGGAACAGCTAGTGTTAGCCCTCATGTTTGCAGCAACCAAATTTTGGCCATACTTGCTGCCAAAGAGGTTTGTAATTATCACTGTGGAGGATATGTTTCCCTATGCACTACAACATATGGAAATCTCTGACAAAATAGCAAAGTGGGTGGTGCGACTTCAAGAGTTTGATTATACAATACAGGTTGAAAGAACAACTCGAGCATGCTTAGCCGACATTTTAACAAACAAGTGCTATGAAAAAGTTTTCCATTTGAAGAGAAAGGAACTACCACCACCTCCAGCTCTAGAGGCTCTGGTCAATGCTTATAGCCTCTACTTTGATGGAGCATACAAGAGAACCAAGGATAAGGCAGTTGCAGGCATCGTGGTCTTATCTCCATTGGGAGAGAGGATCCATGGTGAAGGGATCACTCTAGAAGATGTCCACTTCAACAATGAAGCAGAATATCAAGCTCTAATTCATGGCCTTTGTTGGTGCCTGGATAATTCAATTGAGAGATTAAATGCTTTTGGTGACTCCATGCTTTTGGTAAGGCAAATGCAAGGTACATGGGCTTGCAAAAATGCCAGTCTCTCTACTAAAATGAGAGAAGCCAAAGCTCTTATGAGGAGATTTAGGGAGGCACAAGTACATCATGTGCCAAGAGACCAGAACAAGGATGCAGACCACCTAGCATCATCAAAGTTAAATGAGTCAATAGTGGGAGCAGTGGCCATCAAACTTCCACTTCAGCAAGGCAAGGAGGACTTAGAAGATATTATGCACATTTTGGAGCAAGGAGAGGCTCCTAAACACTTGAATGTAGGGGAAAGGCGATGGTTAGCTAGGAAGGCTACCAGGTATTGCATAGTAAATGATAATTTGTATTGTCTTGGTAAGGATGGTGTGCTTAGGAGAGTGCCTTTGAAGAGTGAAATTGAAGAGATTTTAAAATCTTGTCACGATGATGTGTGCGGAGGACACTTTGCACACGACATCACTAGTAGAAAGGTTCTACAAGCTGGGTTTACTTGGCCAAGTCTTCATTGTGACGTCAAAAACTGGTGTCAAACATGTGATGAATGTCAGAAAGCAGACCACGATGGCTCATAGCTGAACCTCAGAACCCAATAAAGGTATATGGGCCCTTTGAGAAGTGTGGAATTGATGCCATAGGGCCTCTACCACGCACTCAGTCAGGTAAAGAGTACATCATTATGGGAGTAGACTACATGACTAGATGGGCTGAGGCTATGCCGACCAATAGAATTACTGCTAAGGATGTGAGTCAGTTCATCTTTGACCACATCTGTTGACCGTTTGGCACCCCTCTTGAAATACTATGTGATAGAGGACCAGGGTTTAGAGCAGACTTGGTAGGAGAACTCATGCAGAAGCTAAATATTCAGCATCAACACTCTACTCCTTACAACCCTCAGTGCAATGGCTTGGTGGAAAAGGTAACCGGAATCATTTGCAAAATTCTCACCAAAAAGGTACATGCCAGGCGCCAAGATTGGGACAAACACCTGAATGGAGCTCTATGGGCCTATAGAACCTCCTTCAAAACCGCATTAGGGTACACACCCTTTCATTTGGTTTATGGAAAGGAGGCGCTTTTGCCCATTGAAGTGAAGTTAACAAGTCTTTGAATATTGGGTAGCCAAGTAGGCTATCAAAAGGAGAAAGTACATCAAAGGATCATGGATCTAGAGAGGCTACAATTGGATCATGAAGAATCCATCAACCACTACTCTCAAGAAGCAGAGAAGCGCAGAGAAAAGTTCAACAAAAAGCTAGCATCTAAAGACATCAAAAAGGGATCTCTAGTGCTTCGATATGACAATCGCTTCGACACTCGTAAGGATGGAAAGTTTCTTTTTCGATGGGAAGGCCCGTTGTTGGTCACCCGTTCTTGGTCACCAAAAAGTTCAAAATGGCTCTTATAGACTTCAAGACATTGATGGTAAAGTGCACAAGACCCGGACAAATGGATGGCGTCTAAAGCCTTATCACATCAGAATAAGGTTAGCCAAAGATCAAAGAAAGTAGGCTAGAGGCATAAATACCCCTAGCCAGGTTTGGGGGGGCTATGATCCAAGCCTATCACAAATTTTTGTTTACTATATTTTGTTGGTTTTCCTTGCTTCTAGAGGTTTACAATAAAAGAAAGAGTGAGAACAACCTCTTGGAAAAATTCAAAAAAATGATTTGATGGGAATTTTTCCTTGACTAGTTCACAGGAGGTGAAAGGTAGAACCTAATGGTAAAGGGACGGGAAAATATGTAAATGTGAAAAGAAAAGATATGATGTGTTTGTGGAGCCATGCACCCATGATTCAAGGGTCATAAAGGGCTCATATCATCATGGATTTGGAGCCATATGATGATTCAAACAGATGAGACCCAGGTGGAAGACTTGGTAAAGGAAGGAAACAGACACATGATTCTGCGGGATTTTTTAAAAATACTTCCACTCTGATCCAAGAAAAGTTGTCTTCATCAAAGTTGTAGCTGATGAGCTGGAGATTTTGACCATTTTTTTTTATATAATTTTTGCATCTACGGTCTAGGAGATATGGCCAAAATGGATGACGCTAGTTCTTTCAATTGTGGTGGAGACCACCCCCTCTACCTTTACACACATACTGTTCCTTTTCCACATTGAGTCCTTCTCTAAAAACAACCATTAGTCTTCTCACCCTCCCCTCCTTCCTCCTCTCTCGCAAGCTCATAAAACCATCACAAATTCCTCTTCTAATCACCTCTCAAATCATGCTTAATCTTGTTGTAATTCATAAGTTTTCATTCAACCCCTTTCTATTATTACTAGATATGCCTTGATTTTATGACCTTCTCCAATACCCGAAGATTGGCATGAACAAATGCCAACCTATCAGGCTGGGGAGTATTGAGCCTACAAAAAGTTAAAAACACACCAAGTTGTGAAAAAATGCATAGACTATTCACTGTTGCAAACCATAGAGTGTATCATGTATGACCAAAGTGAAATTCTCATTGAGAAGCTCATGTATTTCAATCTTTTGTATGTATGTCCCCCATTATTCTCAATAGCCTATCAGTACCGGATGAGCTCATATCTTGGGAGAGATGCGTAAATCCAAAGAGTGCAACATGGGTGTCAGACCCCCAAATTTTTCCCAACATGAAATTGGAAGTGATTGGTTTTCAAATATCTTTGGCAATTGCACGAGAAACATTTTCCATACCACCTATATGTATAATTTCTCACAAGAATCAAGACACAATCTACAAACTCTTGAGACTTTAGAATATGCTCTTTATGATTGTGCTTTGAATCCTAATATCTATAGACTTTAGAGGTATTTATCTCTATACTCCAAAAGATCCTCTTCTAGTCAATTTTGCGCATGACCATTGTCTCGATAGATTCTCTCCACATATTCATTCCATCCAATCAAGAGCACACGATTGGATCTTTGAGACTCACTTCTCCAAGTTGGATGTAATATGTGGGCTACACAATGTATAGGACAACAAAACCAATTCCATATTACATCAAATATGTCAAGCATGATGCTTACCCTACACATCACAAGCTCACATAATCACATGTGAACTACAATATGTATAATAACATAAGAGCCTTAAGACTTGAAAGAAAGATAAATATTTCCAAAACCTTACTTGTATGAGCTCAAAGACATGCAATCACGTATGGCTACCCTCAACTTTTTCATGAACTCGTAGAGGAGAACGAGGGTAGATCCCTCACTATCACATAAGTGTAAAATGCTAACAATCGGCTAGAGAGCCGCTTGAAGGCCATCAATCTCCCTCCAACATATGTTGTTGCAAATCACCCCATCAAGGATCACCACAATAGCAGGAGTGGTAGATGCTGGCCAATGTAACGACCTTTCATCTACCACTATAGGACGCAAGTCATCTTTGCATTTAATCAAGATGTATATAAAACAACAAATATTTGAGCTTCTAGTAAGTCTTAAAAATGGAGATTCAAAGAATAATAAACCTTTGCGAAGCTCACTGGCACAAGACAAGAAAGATGTAGAAAATTCTTGTCTTTGTTGGCTTCTTGAGAGCCGATTTGCAATGGGCAGTGAACAAACCTAGAGCAAATGACTTTTGATGAATGAAGTTGATAAGTTGTAGAGCTCTATCAACTACTGTAGTCACCCCCGTGGTAGTGCACCAATATGTTCCATCATAAGATCAATGGAGTGTGTTGCACACGGACTCCATACTATTTGTGTGTATGTCGCTTCGACAATTTCATCCATAAGCTTGCAATTTCTTGCATTGTCTGTTACCACTTGCACCACATGTTGTGGCCCAACCACCTCCATAGCATCTCGAATGTGCTGAAAAATAAGCTCTCTTGCACATTTGAATTTGTATCTTATAGCTTGTAAGAAGCACTTCACTTTGAACTATGATGCTCTATGATTTTATTTCCAAGTGACAAGAAACGAAAATAAGAAACATACCAGTGATGCGTATGCTAGCTCGTGACACATCAATGGCTCTCAAAAATGTTGTGCCAGTACAACAAGAGACAAGGATGTTGAGTAAGTTATGCTTTTGCACATCTTTCTAGACATCCGATATGATACTGCAACCATATATTTCCCAAAACTCTCTATGACTCTGCAATTGCTCATGTACCATGTCTACTTGATGTGTCAATCTGCTAGTGCGAAGTACCTCATATCCGATAGGAGTAATTTCCACTCCTATAGCTGCAACAATGGGCTGAGATAGCTTTCAAAAATCTTTTGTAGGCCCATGTGTGTGTAACATGAAATGCAATGTTCCATGGGTCAAAAAACGCTCGTCGACAATCTCCACTGCCTTCTGCAACGACAGGAGTAATTGGTGCTCCTATAGCTGCAACAGTGGGCTGAGATAGCTTTCAAAAATCTTTTGTAGGCCCATGTGTGTGTAACATGAAATGCAATGTTCCATGGGTCAAAAAACGCTCGTCGACAATCTCCACTGCCTTCTTCAAGCTAGGAGCCGAAAAATCATGCAATGTAGAACAGCGTCCTGATGTGCGAGCTCTCTTCTTATACATACCTACTCCAATTTGTGCCACTTCGGGATGGTAAGGAGATTCTTGTGTGGCGCTAATAGAAGGAGAAACGTGACTAGTATCCACATCTTGAGTGCTAGCTTCAATAGCATCTCTTGCATTGCTAGCTTCCACATTAGCAGTAACATTTGGAGCATGACGGTGATCCGAGCCTATCACAAATTTTTGTTTACTATATTTTGTTGGTTTTCCTTGCTTCTAGAGGTTTACAATAAAAGAAAGAGTGAGAACAACCTCTTGGAAAAATTCAAAAAATGATTTGATGGGAATTTTTCCTTGACTAGTTCACGGGAGGTGAAAGGTAGAACCTAATGGTAAAGGGAAGGGAAAATATGTAAATGTGAAAAGAAAAGATATGATGTGTTTGTGGAGCCATGCACCCATGATTCAAGGGTCATGAGGGGCTCATATCATCGTGGCTTTGGAGCCATATGATGATTCAAACAGATGGGACCCAGGTGGAAGACTTGGTAAAGGAAGGAAACAGACACATGATTTTGCTGGATTTTTAAAAAATACTTCCACTCCGATCCAAGAAAAGTTGTCTTCATCAAAGTTGTAGCTGATGAGCTGGAGATTCTGACCATTTTTTTTTATATAATTTTTGTATCTACGGTCTAGGAGATATGGCCAAAATGGCTGACGCTAGTTTTTTCAACTGTGGTGGAGACCACCCCCTCTACCTTTACACACACACCGTTCCTTTTCCACATTGAGTCCTTCTCTAAAAACAGCCATTAGTCTTCTCACCCTCCCCTCCTTGCTCCTCTCTCTCAAGATCATAAAACCATAACAAATTCCTCTTCTAATCACCTCTCAAATCATGCTTAATCTTGTTGTAATTCATAAGTTTTCATTCAACCCCTTTCTATTATTACTAGATATGCATTGATTTTATGTAGATTCCTTACATTTTAAAATAAGGAAGCTCTTGGACTCAAGCTATGGAGGAAGGAGTGAAGACAACACAAGTGATGATGGAGCCAATTAGTTGCAAATAGGTCAACAAATCACTTGGAAGGAGCTTCTTCATTGGTGGAATGTCCCTAATCAAGCTTCATTTGTACAAATTGCACTTGGATCTTAACCTCACTCCTAATCACTCTCTTGCCTATATAAAGAGCCCCCCCCCTTTGTAATTTTAAGTCTGCCTCAACCTCATTGAGTCTTTATATCACTCATCATGAGCCCATAAAGCTCATTCATTCACTCTATTCTTTGCACATTCTAGAGTGCAAATTGTTTATGCTAGTAACCTCCCCTCCTCTTACTTATGTTAATTAAGAAAGATCTTTTATGTGTGTGTGAGAGTGCTTGATGTGATTTTGGCTAAATCTTGAGTTGTTGTTTAGTAATCTACATGCTATTTGTGTTGGGAGTGCTTGAAGTTATCCATTCCTTGTACACACATTGAAGTTAATGCTTCATTCATAGTAACAGCTCTCTCTCTCTCTCTTTCTCTCTCTCTCTCTCTCTCTCTCTCTCTCTCTCTCTCTCTCTCTCTCTCTCTCTCTCTCTCTCTCTCTCTCTGCGTAGCGGTCCTAGTCCACGCTTCCAAGACTAGGTGGTGCCTCATCTCATTTCCCTTGTGGCGCAATGGAGTTTGTTTTGGTGTAGAGGCCGCCATTCCAAATTTCCTTCGTCAACGGGTGGAGGAGGTATTTGGAGTCGAGGCTCGTGGAGTACTAGATGTAGTAGGGATATTTGGAGTTGAGGCTCATGGAGTAGTAGAAGTAGCAGCCACCATAGGCAAGGAAGAGTAATGAGTAGCCAATTTACCTTTTTCATCTTGGACTTTCTTTAAGAGGGCCTCTTCATCTATTGGGGGTTCAAGAGAGGGCATGAAAATACTAAGTATTTTACCCGCTCACCCCCAAAAGGAAGCCACAACTCTTCGAAGACAGATTTTCAAGCATCTTTGTCTTTGCTTCCGATCCAAGCTTAATGGGCTTTCAAGCAGGTCACACCTCCTGTAAGCACATCCCCACACATCTTATATACAACCCTCCGAGATCTAGATTTATGATATTTGGAACTGAAACTTGTAGAGTCCCATGGATTTCTCTCAATTACTCGTTGCTTGCTTTGTCCTCTCACCACATGATTGAAGATTCTCAACCCTGCAAATTACAATACATGTAACACATGTGATAAATTCTTAAGTAATGATTTATGGTGTGTTGCTATGCATTAACAATTTGAAAATTAAAAATTGATTATAGTCGCATTGCCAATTTCAAGAATCAAAGTAGATTGTTGCAATCTCTCTCTCTCTCTCTCTCTCTCTCTCTCTCTCTCTCTCTCTCTCTCTCTCTCTCTCTCTCTCTCTCTCTCTCTCTCTCTCTCTCTCTCTCTCTCTCTCTCTCTCTCTCTCTCTCTCTCAGCACAAAGCAGACAATCAACTATGTGTGCACGAGTCACTACTGTGACGCAGCACAAAGCAAACAATCAACTGTGTGTTCACGAGTCACTATTGTGATGCAGAGAGAGAGAGAGAGAGCAGTTGACAATTGCTTGCTAGTTGACATTTGCTTTCACTGTCTCGCAAGCAGCAACACATACCCGTACGTTGTAGCCCGTGGGCCATTAGTAGAGAAGTGGACCCATTAGGAGCCAACGTTGATGAAAAAGGTTGAAAATTTGCCTGTCCACAACTTCTTGCAGATTTGATAGGCTCACGCGGGAATCTGGATCGCTAACATTAAAATAAAAAACCACCCAAATTTTTAGTCGTTTCATTAAGGGTGTTTCACTCGCATGCCAAAATGTTTCAGGCATATCACGTTTCGCGTTTCACTCATGCTGAAAAGCGTTTCACGGTTTCGTTGCTTCCTAACCCTAGTTTTAGAGCTAAACCCTAGTCAAGGAAAACACTAATCCTACCCCTAACCTTGACCCTAAACTAATCCTAATCTCGATGGTGAGAAGCATCTGGAGAGAAGTCTTTTCACTACACATTCGCCAAAGCTTCATGATCCTATCCTTTGTTATCAACACGATCTTGGATAGGAAATCCCAGATAGAAAGGTCATCAAGAGCTTTTTGTTCTTTTGTGAGGGTGCTACATTTGGCACTAGCAAGCTCGACATGTTTCTCCAATAGCCCACAACTAGAAATCTGATCGTGAAGGCTCGCATTTATGACAAGGCTTTGTGTAAGGCCACATGCCTTCAAGGTGCAATCATGTTTGATTGCATCTAGAGAGAGGCCCTTAATTGGCATACGATGAAAACAATGGAAAGCTTCCTAACCCAATTGTTTGCGATCCATGCACTCCAAAATATGACATCTAGAACAGTGCAAAGCTTCATGACCCCGTTCTTTGCAGTCAATGCACTCTAGAAGGTGACATCACTACAACACGGCGCGTAGAAATCAATGCAGATACCGACGAAATAAAGTTAGTTTTAAACTAAAAAGCTCTAAAATAGGCCTCAAAAAAGACGGCGGTATCGTGACGTCGGTATAAGTACAGGTATACTATGCGTCGGAATAAACTGTGAAATAAGCATCGGAATATGCTATGAACTAACCACCGAAAATTGTAAACGATATTTCAATGCTCGTTCGAAGTGTATACCGGCGCGTTTACCGTACTCTGTACAGATGACCAAACATGCAAAATGTTTTGGGCAAAGAGGTTGGGAACTGATGCTGCATGTACTGCAACAAAAGAAAACAACCCTCTCTACCCAAAGGAAGAGTGCACAAGCAACCACACTCCACCTACAAGCTGACGCTAAAGAGAGAGTGTATGGCAATTAGCAAAATTGTAAGGATAACATAGCCACAAGATCAAAAGCTTGATCATGGCATAACGGCATAAAGATTTTATAACCATAATTAAAACATGAATCAAAAATTGCAAAACCATAAACATGACCTGTTTGCCGTACCATAACCATTACCATAACTTGCTTGTCATACCATAACCATAACAGCCATACCATCATTGCACAACCATAACCATAACCATAACCATCACATGATTGCCATACCATCATAGCAAAACCATAACCTTAACTTGATTGCCAAACCTTAACCATAACATTTGTGCCATACCATAAACATAATTATAAACCATAAACATAAGCACTACAAAACTGTACATATGCAAAAAATCACTGAGTGAGAAGACCCTCATGGTAATGCCTCCCAGTCGACGTCCTCTCCCTCCTCCTGCAGCTAGGTCAAAAGGGACACACGTCCATGCTTGTATCCATACTTCTCCTCTCGGCGTGTCAGATGGCGCTTCAACTTCCTGCAAAATTATAGTTTAATCATTAGATAAATCTTCAAATAACATATATATTTTCAATAATTCAAAGCATACGTATAATACTTACAAACTCATGTCAAAGCGCATCGTACCCTCCACTCCCAAGATGTGACGCTCCAGCAGACTCCAAACGTGCTCTGGTTGCATCTCTCTGCTATTGAAATCTCTCAGGATTGTCTTGTGTCTCTCCTATAATTCCTGCCCACTCCTCTGCGTCCAACCATGCCGGCTTGGGACTGCCATCATTTTACCTGTCTCTCGCCTCTCACTGATGGTGTGACATTGTGGAATTCGCCACGCTCAAAATCCAGGGGTTCGAGACTAGATCATACCCCTCTGTCGGTCTGTACTCTCTATGAATGGCCTCGATGATCTAATTCCTTCTTTCAAAATCGAGGTTATCTCAAACCTCCATCACAGAGTGATCAAACGGAATCATATAGAGTTATCAAATCCTCTGTCGCATGGCCTTTTCAACCACAACAGCCCCATCCCTACTCTTGTACACCTTGCTAGAATCATGCTCGTATGATTCCCAAGGTGCACGTGGTGTGCCAATCGGTGAATTATCTACTAAAGAGCGTGTTGGATGCTCTCTTGGTGGTGTGGACGCATTGATAGAACCACTACCACAGCAACCATCGCCTCCAAAACGATGCCTATCTCGTCTCAAGGATGAACCACCCATCGGTGTAGGGGGCACACGAGTCCTAGGCGTAGGGGGCACACTAGACTGAGGTGTGGGGCCACTCGGTGTAGGGACCACATTAGTTCTGGGCGTAGGGTTGGTCGTAGTAGTTCTATAAGAACTTGCTACCCAAAGGTGATGTGCCATCACGATCTGCTCTGGTGTGAACTGAGTCTAAAATGAGCCCATTTGCTTGCGTGACATGCCGGTCGGAGTGACAGGAAAACTAAAACTTGGAGAGTATGGCTCATCGTCATTGACCATGGCTAATCATACACAAATAACACCCACAAAATACGTCAGTTTACAGAAGAAATGCTTAACCAATACAAATAACAAATCAATGAAGCTGTAACACAAATGAACGTATCTAAAGTGTATTGTAGACTATAAAAAAAAGTTTTACAAAAGAGTTCCTAGCAAAAATAATTAGTTAATCTCTCATCCTCTATGAGATCTGATGCACCAAATATGTCTATCTCAATCTATACTTTTGCATCTTCATCATCGAACTCTACTTCTTCATCGCTCTCCGCAACAGCTTCAGCATTTGACACCTCATCTCCAGGTTCAGACAATAGCTCACTACTGGCATCCACCTCAAAATCTAAACTTAAAGTTTTCATCGGTCTTGCACTTTGTTCATGAATCACCTCTTCGACCTCAACGTCCAATCCTTCACACACTTGCTTGCTACATGGAGCAACTTGAATGACATAGAGCCAACAAGGTTTAGACAGATCATTGTCATCATTTTTTGTCCATAGTGGATCGTGTATGAACACAACTTTTTCAATGCTGTGGAAGTACGAATATATCCCGCACATCTGTCCACACCTGCCTAGAGTTCACTTGAATCAATCCACTCTTGTCTTTACGCATAGATGCATTAGGGCCAGCGGTAATAACTTTGAACCATGCCACTTGACATTAAAGATAAACATATCAAACTTTCTAAAGCTATTCTTCAAGATGTCTTGGATGTAGCCAAAGTATTCAATCTAGCTAGTCTCTATGTCCTCATCCTTGGCACTACTCCTACTTTCTTGGACGAAGCTTGCCCTAACACCACAGGGTAATAATCTCGTCTTTATTTTTCAATGACTATATATTAATTTTCTTAAAGTCTGTGTGCACTTTCGAAGTTCGATTGCATTTTTTCAACTATTTGCTGTTAGCTCTAACAACCTCACATTCTCTAGCCAGGCACGATCCCCGCACACCTCGGTCTAGAGGTGCACGGAGATTAGGACCACAGGGTAATAATCTCATCTTTATTGGTCAATGACTATATATTAAGGTTCTTGAAGTCTGTGTGCCCTTTTGAAGTCCGATTTGCTGCTAGCTCGAGCTCTAACCATCTCACATTCAACTATTTGCTACTAGCTCGAGCTCTAACCATCTCACATTTAACTATTTGCTACTAGCTCTAGCTCTAACAATCTCACGTCCGATCCCCGCACACCTCGGTCTAGAGGTGCACAGAGATTAGGATCATAGGGTCGATGACTATATATTAGTGTTTTTGAAGTTTATGTGCGCCTAACCTAACCTATAACCAAATTAAACCTAACCTATAACTTCACCTATAACAAAACCTAACCGAAGTCTCACTGTTTGCGTTTTATGAAGTATACAAATCATTCTTGAAGTTCGTTTGCATTTTTTCTACTATTTGTCGCTAGCTCTAACCTAAATTATAATCTAACCTAACTTATAATCTAAACCTAACCTTACATAAACTAACCTATAACCTAAACCTAACCAATAACCTAGCCTAATTGAAGTCCGTTTGCATGTTTAGAAGTACACAGGTCATCTTCAAAGTCCATTTGCTTTTTTTCTACTATTCATTGCCGCTAGCTCTAACCTAACCTATAATATCACCTAGCCTATAACCTAAACCTAACCTAACCTAACATAACCCTTAACCTAAACCTAACCTATAGGCTAACCTCCGTTTGCATTTTTTGAAGTACACGGGTCATCTTCGAAGTCCGTTTGTGTTTTTTTAACTTTTTATAGCTAGATCTAACCTAACCTATAACCTAAACCTAACCTAACTTAGCCTAACCTAACCTATAACCTAAACCTAACCTATAGGCTAACCTAACTGTAGTTCGTTTACGTTTTTTGAATTACACGAGTCATCTTTGAAGTCTTTTTACGTTTTTTCTACTATTTGTCGCTATCTCTAACTAACCTATAACCTAAAAACTTAACCTAACCTAGCCTAACCGAAGTCTGTTTGTGTTTTTAGAAGTACACAAGTCATCTTCATTTGGCTGCTAATAGATGGACGTTGTGTTCGTATAGTTAGAACTTATGGTATGGTCTATAAAGCCACTTAGGGTTAGGCTGCTCTAAATTGGATTAGAATAGCAATTAGCCATTTCAATCGGTTTAGGGCTAGCCACCTAGCGTTAACGTCTTAGGACTAGTGTTGGTTTAGCCGCTAATAGATGGCCGTATTTTGGAGTGTTAGGGTGCGCTATGTAAAGTTGCCTAGGTTTGGCCACTCCAAATTGGATTAGTGTAGCATTTTTCCATTTCAATTTGCTTAGGGCTAGACACTTAGGGTTCTATGGATTTTGGTTTGGCCGCTAATAGATGGCGCACCGTGTTCGGACGGTGCATTAGGGCACACTATGTAAAGCCGCTAAGGTAAAGCGCTCTAAAACATATTAGGGTATCGTTAAGCCATTTAGTATGCTAAGGGTTATCAGATTTAGATTAGCTTTTTTTTTTTTGGCCGCTAATACATTACTTTATTTAGAGCGTTATGGTAGAGTATGTAAATCCGCTTAGGTTTGGCAACTTTTGATTTGGTCGCTCCAAATCCAATTAGTACTATAGCGCTTGGCGATTTCAATCTGCTAATAGGGTTAGAGGGTTATGGTCTAGGTGCTGGCAGATGGTTGTGTTTGGATGTTTCACCAATAAGTGTATAGATTAACATAAAAGTACATAAGTTCTAACTGCCCGAACACAACGTCCATCTATAATCTAAACATGAGTTAACTTAACATATAACCTAACCTACCTTTTTACATACAACCTATAACCTAGCTAACTTGTTGCCTAAACCTGACCTATAATCTAGCTAACATATCCTATAATTTATAACCTAACTTATAACTTAATTTAAACCTAACTTAGAACCTAACCTATAAGCTAACCTAACCTAACATGACTTAACGTATAACCTAACTTATAACTTAACATATAACCTATATATACCATAACCTAACACATAACATAAACTAAACCTAATCAAAACCTAAAACCTAAACCTCATCAAATTGCATAATTTCAAAAACGACATAATTGAAAACAAAATTTCTTCAAAACAAGATTTTTTCATAAACCAAAACAAAAAAAAAAAAAATCCTAATTTAAAACGAAATTTCACAACACAAACCATAATTTCTTTTAAAGCCTTGAGAGTTTAAAGCATGAAATTTTCTTTTATCAATATACAAATTAATTTAAATAAATTTAATATGCATTCAAAGTTCAAGCACTCACATGCGGCCTATTGAGCAAGAAAAGGTGTTGTAAACATCCTCGAGCACCAGCAAAAAAGCACGCACGCACACACACACCATGTTAAAATCTAAACCCTAAACCTACAAGTAAACTTGAAAACAATCTCACCTTAGTGCTATGGAGTAGTTCAAGAGCAAGATTTACACCTCCGACAACTTGTTTCGCACTAGATTTGCAAGAGGTGAGGAGGAAGAGAGCAAGACAAAAGGCGCAAGAAGAAGAGAAATGCGTAGGGAAAGCCCGCGGGTTTGTTTTTTGCAGATTTCGATGGTATAGGCATCGGTACAGGCATCGGAATAGACGTTCGTACAGACGTCGAAAAATGAATAGGAAGAGGCGTAGAAATAGGCATCGGAATAGCCATCGAAAATTTTAAAAAATGAATTTTTTTTAAATGCATCTCCCTCCATACTTACCTACACATATAACGACACCTGCCATTGGTACCAAAATTTAAGTGACCTCTTGTAGTGCATTTAGGATAAAGAGGTCACAAAGAACTCTTCATGCTTTTGTTACAGCACCACATTTGGCATATTGAACAAAGCACTGGCAAGCATGGCATGTTTCTCCAACAGCCCACACCTAGATAGACTTCTGATTGTGGATCTTCTCATCCATGATGAGGACTTGAGTAAAGGCCACATGCCTTCAACATGAAAACATAGGTGATTGCATATGGAAAATGGCCTTTACTTTGTATTTGATAAAAGATTCATGTCCATATCCTTCTTGAGGATCTGTTGGAATCAAAGCGCTCAGGAAGACAACATTTTTGTGCTCTTGTATGATGCGCACCAAAGTATTGCCCAAGTATAAAATGTTTCTCCAATAGCCCCTGATTAGCAATCTGATCGTGAGTTCTCTCTGCCAAGTCAACGTCTTGCAATAGGCCATAGCCGTAGCTTCAAAGTGCAAGAAAATTCTTGTTGCATTTGGAGAGAGACATGCACCTTGCATCCAATGAGAGTAACACAAAACTTCCCGACCCTGTCCTTTGCAATCGACGTGCTCCAAGAGGCAATGTTTTGGACAGAAAGGTCATCTCGTGCATTCATGAGGTGCCATATTTAGCATACACATGAACAAAGCACCAGCAAGCGCATGTTTCTCTACGAGTGGCCAAGACTAGCACCTTAATAGTGAGTTATCTCAATTATGATGAAAGGCCACATGCTTTCAAGTTTCAAGCACAGGTGATTGTATATGGAGAAAGGTCTTAACTTCATATCTAATGCAAATAGCATAGAGCTTCGTGGACCTGTCCCTATTGAGCATATACTAGTAACATCAATGGGCTTAAAGAAATGGCATCCCAAATAGAAAGCTCTTCAAAAACATCCCTTGCTTTTGTGAAGGCACCACATTTGGAATACACTATCCATTGTGTCCCTATATATGTGTCTTTTTGAAGTAAACTCACTACTGCAAAGCTCAGTGTGTATCCAACTGACTTCTTCTGAGCACACAAGCTTTTAGACTGATTGTAAAAGAAGAACTCAATTTCTCACCATGCTTTTCCTCTCCATGTTGTAGTAGCAGACAGTACAAATCCAAGGGAGTCTAAAGAGGTAGCTCAGGCACAGGCTTCTTGAACTTGTCCTTGTTGAGCATATTCTACAATCAACGCATTCCAAAGAACTACCTCTTGAATAGAAAGATCATCAATAGTTTTTCAAGTTTTCATGAGGGTGACACATTTGACAGACATGTTGACCAAAGCATTTCCGAGCATAACATGGTTCTCTAAGGAAATCCATGAGACCACATCCCGTACAGAAAGGTCATCAAGAACTCTTTGTGCTTTCGTGAGGGTGGCACATTTGGCATACATATTTCCAAAAAACCAGCAAGCGTGACACTTTTTTCTTAACAACCCACGATTAGAAATCTGATAGTGAATTCTCTCATCCATGACAATTCCAAAGGCCTTGAAGGGACAAGCATAGCTGATTCCATCCGAAGAGATGTCTTCACTCTGCATCCACCAATGAAAATAGATGAAATATTCCTAACGTTGTCCTTTGCAATCAACGTGCTCCAAGAGATGGCATCCTAGACACAAAGGTCATGGAGAACTCTTCGTGCTCCAAGAGATGACATCCTAGACACAAAAGTCATGAATAACTCTTCATGCTCCAGGAGATGACATCCTAGACACAAAGGTCATGGAGAACTCTTCACTAGGATGCCACATTTGGCATACATATCGAACAAAGCACCAACACGCACGGCACATTTCTCTAATAGCCCACACCTAGCATTTGATTGTGGATCTTCTCATCCATAACAAGTACTTGCATACGGCTACATGCCTTTAAAGTGCAATCATATATTATTGCATCTGGAGAAGGGCTTGAGCAGACAGAGCTTCATGACCTAGCTTGTCCTTGTTGATAAGCATATGTTGGAGCCAACGCTTGCCAATACTTGATATCCCGGACAAAAAGCTCATCAAAATCTTATTGCACTTTTGTGAAGGAACCACATTTGGCATACATGTTGACCCAAACATTTCCAAGCACAGCATGTTTCCCTAAGAGCCCATGACTAGCAATTTGATCTTGAATTCTCTCCACCTTGTCAATGTGTTGCACTAGGCCATCGGCCTTCAGAGTGCAAGCATATTTGGTTGCATCTAGAGAGAGCTCTTCACTAAGACAGGAAATTTCAGAAGTCAAGTTGGGCCAAGAATGATCATGTTATAAACAAATTCAAATAGTTGCAAGAGTTCCTTTTTAGGTTGAAAAGCCTTGATTTGGCAAAATGGACGGATATTGGCCATATAATATTAATTTTTAGAGTATTTTGACTGGGTGGTCATCTTACACATGAGATAGAAATAACATTCAAATCTCGTCAAAAAATGACTCGAGGGCCCAGGGTATGTATATACTAACTTTCCCTTAGAGTCTCATTTCTTCTGTGTGTGTGTGTGTGTGTGTGTGTGTGTGTGTGTGTGTGTGTGTGTGTGTGTGTGTGTGTGTGTGTGTGTGTGTGTGTGTGTGTGTGTGTGTGTGTGTGTGTGTGTGTGTGTGAGAGAGAGAGAGAGAGAGCTATTTTGGAGTGATATTCTCACATGTCATACGATGTGCACGCTTCAAACCTGGACGTTGGGACATGAGAAGTATAGTCCCTACTCAATACATTAATGTTTGATGCCCGTGCATGTCCAAATCAGTAGATAGAAACCCGGTGAAACCTAGACTTGACAAAACACAAAAGCATTGCTAACAGTAAAAAGTAGCACACGGTCATGACTAAACTTCATAGAGCATTTTCCTCTAGGTCTACTAGCATGCCTATAGCCTTAGAATTCATTTTGGCCCCAATAAAAGGCCCTACTTCATAAAATCACATTTTTCCCCCTTTTAACGGGATAAGCACCAAACTTGGCTAGTAACTACATGACACTAAGGCTATACACTTGTGTGGATGTGGATCAGCAATGGAATTTCCTAAAAGGGTTTTATCAGCAAAGCACCTCTATACCTTAAGCAAAATTCATTTTGAAATAATTTAGTCAAGGGATGCCGGAAGGGGGTGAAACCTCTTACAAGGCTTCTAAAGACCATTCTCACCAAGTCGACAATGGTACATTGTGCTAGGCATTCGCTTATGACTAGAATCTTGAGTCAAAGACTTCTTGCAGAGGAGAAATGCTCCAAGACAAAGTGTGGCTACCCAACTAGTAAAGTGACACCTCAGATGCTTCAACAAAGTGTATGAACATGTTTGGATTTTTGCATGCTTTAAAAGAGTTTGTTTTTAGGTGAAGCATGAAAAAAAATGCAATTTTTTCCTTAAAAGAGTTTGTTTAAAGCATGCAATTTTTGCATGCTTTAAAAGAGTTTGTTTTTAGGTGAAGCATTAAAAAAAATGCAATTTTTTCCTTCCCTCTGTTGGAATGGTGACTTGGAAGAGGAAATTTATATGGAACAACCAGAAGGGTTTGTTATTCCAGGTAAAGAAGACCTTGTTGCTCAACTCCATAAGGCACTATATGGTCTCAAACAAGCTTCGCGAGCCTGGTATACAAAATTTGATCTTTTTCTCACCTCTAAAGGATTCATCTCTTGCTCGTCAGACCCCAACTTATACATAAAACGCCAAGGTAGCAGTTTTGTGATTCTTGCTCTTTATGTGGATGATACCATCCTTGTTTCCAATGATTTGGGATTTCTTCAGCAAGTGAAAAATTTATTGTCTTCTGCATTCGATATGGTGGATCTTGGAGAGATTCACTCTTGTCTTGGCATTCAAATCCAACAGAACCGTACAAAAGGTATTTTATTCCTTCGACAGTCAAAGTTTATTGCAGATACTATTCAAAAATTTGGTATGGAATCTGCACATTCAGCCAACACACCTTGTCTTGCGAGCTCTACGAAGAATACTTCTGACAATGGCGGTCAACTTGTCACAAATCAACCTTATGCTAACTTGATTGGATGTCTTCAGTTTGTTGGCATGAACACTCGTCCTGATATTCTGTTCGCTGCTAACTATCTTGGACAACATCTTGCATGTCCTTCTCTTAAGCATTGGTCTACTGCAAAGCGTGTATTGAAATACTTGAAAGGCACTACAGATTTTGGTTTAGTCTATCGACGACAACTCACATCGGATTCTATGCAATCTCTTTCTCTTTTGGGTTACACAGATGCAGACTGGGCAAGCTCACATTTATCTATGCGATCTACTAGTGGAAATTGCTTCTTTATAAATGGTTGTCTTGTTTCTTGGACCAGCAAGAAACAACGTTGTGTTGCAGTTTCTACGACTGAGTCAGAATATGTTGCGGCATCACTTGCAGCTCGTGAGTTGATTTGGCTTCGACAAATGCTGGTTGATATTGGTCACTCTCCTCTTTCTAGCACACCCTTGCGGTGTGACAACCAAAGTGCTATTAGTCTTGCAAAAGACTATGTTCAACATAATAAGTCAAAGCACATTGCTGTCCATTATCATTTTGTCAGGTATGAAGTACGCAAGGGAACCATTATGGTTGAACACTGTCCAAGTGACCAGATGATTGCAGACATTTTGACCAAAGGCCTCAATGAGTCACGTTTCATCCTCTTGCGCTCGGAGCTTGGAGTTGCTTCGGCCTCACTCTTTCTAGATTAGCTTCTTTTCTATTGTAATAGCTTTGTACATATGACATTGTAATCTTTTAGGTACCATGCACTATGCACACTCCACATTTGCACCTTGTGATATCTAAGTCACTTGAATATTTTTACATAGATGCACAATTCACTTTCACATCATCACCACTGGTTCATATTTCACATTGTATAGGGGCTTGGGTTTTTCCCTTGAACTCCCCAAGGGTTTTTTCATCCAAAGCTAGAGACCTTTATTTGAGTGGGGGTGTTGGAGCTATATATGGCTCACTCTACTGAACTTGGTCTCACCTATATATTTGTATCTTGTCCTCAATATGAATCAGTCTTTGGGAGCGTATATGGTGTGTCTCTTGTCTCGTCCCTCTCTTTCTCTCTACATCTCAACACCCTCTACATCTTTGGATAAAAGTGCATAATAGAGGCTTCATACATGCTCATCCTATTGAAAAACCATCTTATGGAAGAGTTCACATGAAAAACAAGTTCACACTTCCCATAGGTCAAATTTTTCACAATGTGAGAAGCCTAAAAATGGTTCAAAGCTTGTGTGGGTAGTTCAAATTAAAATGCAAAGCGATCAGCAGTCTTAAAACATCATGTGGAAAAATCCAACAAAGTTTCACCCAATGCAGAGATCACATGTGACTTTCAAGGAGAAAATCATTTTTTTTTCTCCTTTTGTCAACATGAGACCAGCTTGGTTTTCTACCCACATGTTGCTCTTAGTGAGAAAACCCTACTCAAGAGAAGTGGTAGTCATTGGAGGTCTAAACCTCATCTACTTGAATTTTCCACTTGGTTGGGAGTCTAAAAGTGGCTTTCCTCTTGTCCAACAGGTCAAAATTATGCTACAAGTGGATTAGTGGTCTCTATACACGATGGGGAATGTGCACACTCCGTTTGAATAGCACTAGAGGTCATGTGTGAGAAATTGGAAAAAAAATTGTGATTTTCTCCCACAAAATGTAACCAGGAACCCATCAAAAATTCTAACCGCATACACATGTTGGCACAAGTCCCTAGATCACTTTTATGTGGGCAAAAGTGAAAAACTTCACATTTATGGTACAGAAGATCCAATAAGCCTGGAGCAGATTTTAGAAACCTCTATTACAACCAACTCCTCTACCCAAATTTCATCAAATTTGGATTAGAGCCTATATTTGCAGTATAAATCAATCCCATGGGGTCACACTCTAGAAAAGGTGGCTAGATTCCATACCTAGGAAAAAATCACATTTTTTTTCTTAATTTTGCATAAAACACATTTTTTTCAAGCCATGTAAGTTCTACATGGTTCATATGAGTGTTCTAAGTAAGACTAACAACTGACAAGTTCAATAAGTGCTTGGGAACAAGGAAATACCAAAATTATATCTAACCATTATGCTACGAGACAAACCAAACGGGCGTCCACCTGGCCGGACACCACATTTGTACTCTATTAGTTCTTCAATCTAGTGTAGTAATACTCTGTGTAAATCCTGATTCTAGAGTAGTGAATCGATTCCTTGAGTTGTAATGTTGTAATGATATTTGTAAAGGTCCATGAGAGTCGGCCATTGGCCATTGAGAAATCCCTAGGTATAAAGGTCAATAATGTTAATGTGAAAGAAGGCTTATCTTTAGAGAAGAAAAAAAGAGCTCTATTGTACTTACGCTCAAGCTACAAAGCTGCTCCAACTTGTAATCAACTTTTCTAATGATTGGGTAATCCGTTTTTAATTTTGAAACTTGCATTGTGTTCCTCTCTCTTTGCGACTACACATCTGTGAGCCTAATCTTCATATTTGAGTGCTTAAATCACTATCTTTTTGTTTTGACCATAGGAGAGTGTTCCTAGACCATAGGGCGACCTTTCTAGACAATTTTCAGGACCATTTTCATGATGGATCATGATTTTTGTACCTTGTTGGATTGCGACCAGAATTTCTATGATAGTGCCCCTAGGTGTCCTAGACCTCCTCCTAAAGTTTTGTTACACTTTGAGTCCGTTCGAGTGTCGAAATGGCGTGATGACCTAGAGCTGTGAGAAAGGACATAGACAGATTTCCATAGACAGATTTCCCTTATTATTGAGTGTTGGTTAGCTTGTTGAGTTGGTTGTTTGCTTGTTAATTTTCACTTCTTGAGATTGATTATCTCAAAGAGTCTTCGTCCCCATCAGAGTCACTTCCCTGAGTATTGACATTATGTTAGTGCCCGATAGTTATGCTGTAGACGTCCGTCGCGGTGACCCGCTGACATTGGCACCGCTACCGGGGATATGATCCTTAGATGGTGAGTGAACTAGTGCGTATTTAAAGCATTCGTTTCCAAATATTTGTCACTGTATTCCATGTACACTTTAGCAGTGAATCAACTAGACACAGGGTTTAATGTTTGATAGAGTCTAGAAGTCAAGAACTTGCTAGATCTATTCTTGAGAAGTAAAGAGGATTGTGAGTGAGATAGCCAAAAGCATTTCATTCTCCGATTTTCTCATTACTTTCAAAGTGATGTTCCATTTTTAGTTTTGACTTTATTTTGTACTGTTTAGTTTGTTTTTGTTTCATGTTTCATTTCAGTACTTAGGAGTAGGGTAAGTAGAAACTACCACCATCAAATTTGGGCTAAAAGATTGAGGGAAAAAAGGGTGAAAACCATATTTTGGCCGAAATGACCATAACTCTAGAATTCTAAAAAATTGATGGTAGAGACCTAAAAAGTGATCCAAATTCAAAAATTTGTGGATCTAGGGCATCAACATACTCTCTAGCAGCAATCTAAAAAGTTTGACCAGATTCTGTGGAGGGACATAAATCGCGATCCATGTACCCGAGAGACCAATTTTTCAAAAAAGTGACCAGTGACATTGTGTATCAGTGGGACACTGCTTTGATCAAGTTATCTTGAAAGAAAAACTCAAAAATCACATCAAAATTGACTATCAAGACAAAACCAGCAAAACAAGCATTTCAGACACAAAATTTGGGGGTTTTCAACTTTTTGGGATCCTAGGGAATAGAGAACGTTGTCAAACATGGATCGCAATCCATGTACCTTTTGACATTTGGGGCTGACATTTGACAAGTACATCCCTGATACCATTTGGGACAACTTTCCCAAGGCACAATGTCAAAAAAGTGAAAAAAGTTGGTCAAAATAGCCAAATACACAAACTGCTTAAAAATCATAGGGAAGACAGAAAAACTCACTTTTGACTATGAAAAAATTGTCCAAATTCAAAAAGAAGTGGTGGAATAGACTACTGACACTGCAGGTAATCATAATACCAAATTTGGGGTTCAGATGTGATGGAACATGGATCGCAATCCATGTACCTCATCAAAAAAGTTTGGCTAAGATTTGAGCAGTAGGCAGCTGGTACCGTTTGGAACAACTTTCCCAAAGGAACCATATACAAAAAAGGTTGCAAAAGGTGGTCAAAAGAGCCAAAAATAGAACATTGTCAAAATTTCCACAACAGACTTTAAAAGTCACTTTTGGTTGGGCAAAACTGATCCAAATCCAAAAATTCTTTGTGGAGCAAGCTACAAAGATCATAGGCTATTAGCACTCCAAAGATCAAGTCCAAAAGTGGAGAAACATGGATCACGATCCATATACCCCTGAGAAATTTTTGGACAAAAACTTTTGCATCCTGTAGCATAGACCATTGTGAACAAAACTCTCCAAAGGAGTTTTGTCATAAAAGTCAAAAAAATTCATCAAAAGTGTCCAAAACAGTTCAAGGTGAAAACCCTAAAACAAACTTGTGAATTTAGTTTTGCTTGACCCAAAGTGATCCAAATCACACAAAAACCACATAGCAATGATCAGTGGACCAAGAGCAAGCTGTGAGTCAAGTTTCATTACCATCTAACATAGAGATACATGGATCACAAACCATGTTCCTCTGTCATCACAGACTGAGACCAAACTTGCACCATAGCTAGAGGACATCACAAGGAATCTAGTGGTCTTTTACAAAGTGAATTTGGATATCAAAAACCAAACCAAAATCCCAGAACTACCAAGTTGCTTTTCCCCTTTCTTGCATGTACCGCATCCACACACGCATGCATGCATCCATGCACACATGCACTCACATAATCATCAACAAAAGTCACAAAGTAAAGGTAATTGCCCAAGGACAGAGTTTGCATGGGCCCACAAACATCACTATGCACAAATTGCAACCTGCATGTGGCCCTAACTGAACCATCCAGGAAATTTTGAACGTTGTATCTTACCCAAAATACAGCCTTCATAAACATGTTTGACAAGTGTTTCAAGAGGAAAAAAAGAAGTAGCTATATTAGATTTTTTCAAACGTAGCAAATTGGTAAAATTCAAATACCCAAAACATGCATCCCAAAGTTTTGCATCTAAAATAGCCTTAGAATCCACACTTGCATTTGCAAAAGGTTGCCCACACTTGTCATACAAAGTGAGCTTATACAGCCCATGACATAAAATGCCTGATTCAACAATCTCATCACCAAAATTTAGATCCTGAATCGTACATCTAGCATCCACATCTTCTTGATCCTAAAAGTCCAAAAAATTCATCAAAAGTGTCAATAAGAGTTCAAGGTGAAAACCCTAAAACAAACTTGTGAATTTAGTTTTGCTTGACCCAAAGTGATCCAAATCACACAAAAACCACATAGCAATGATCAGTGGACCAAGAGCAAGCTGTGAGTCAAGTTTCATTACCATCTGACACACAGATACATGGATCACAAACCATGTTCCTCTGTCAGACTAAGACCAAACTTGCACCATAGCTAGAGGACATCACAAGGAATCTAGTGGTCTTTTCAAAAGTGAATTTGGATATTAAAAACCAAACCAAAATCTCAGAACTACCAAGTTGCTTTTCCCCTTTCTTGCATGTACCGCATCCGCACACGCATGCATGCATCCATGCACACATGCACTCACATAATCATCAAAAAAAGTCACAAAGTAAAGGTAATTGCCCAAGGACGGAGTTTGCATGGGTCCACAAACATCACTATGCACAAATTGCAACATGCATGTGGCCCTAACTGAACCATCCTGGAAATTTTGAACGTTGTATCTTACCCAAAATACAGCCTTCATAAACATGGTTGACAAGTGTTTCAAGAGGCAAAAAAGAAGCAGCTATATTAGATTTTTTCAAACGCAGCAAACTGGTAAAATTCAAATACCCAAAACATGCATGCCAAAGTTTTTCATCTAAAATAGCCTTAGAATCCACACCTTCATTTGCAAAAGGTTGCCCACACTTGTCATACAAAGTGAGCTTATACAACCCATGACATAAAATGCCTGATTCAACAATCTCATCACCAAAATTTAGATCATGAATTGTACATCTAGCATCCACATCTTCTTGATCCTATGTACATAAAGTGCATCAGCAAATATGAAAGAACTACTATTTGCAGCAGTCAGTAAAATCTTTCTAACTCCCTTAAGAGGATAAGAGGCATTGTTGGCACAAGTGACTAGATTCCCATGAGGTACAAACCACGATGTGAAAAAATCACATTGTGTGGTAATGTGCTTTGTAGCACCACTGTCAAAATACCACACATGTGAATCTGCAACAACAACTGACATGCATGCATCATGGACATTAGGATTATAAGTGCACTCTACACTAAAAGCCCATTATGTATCAACATCAGCATCACACTCTCCTTTCACAAAAGACTCAACAATAGCTGCATTTGTAGTGGAACCAGCATTAGTAGTGGAACTAGTCTCTTTCTTCTTAGCCTCTTTGGCCTTCAACTTAGGATACTTCTTGATCAAATGATCATTATCTTTACAATAATGGCAACGAATCTTCTTTTTGCCCTTATAAACAAAATTCCCATAGGAATTACGACCAATAGAAGCATTAGCAACAGGTGATTTATCACTCGTAGACGAAACATGAGAAGTGGCTACATTGTTGTTACCACCTCCTTTAAGCAGCAATAAAGACATGTTCAATTGCACGCTATCTAGTCCTATTTTTTTGTAAAGTGGCTCTTGCAACAACAATGTGCATAATTCATCAAACTTGACAACTATAGGATTTCCTTGGGGCATAAGTCTCCAAGTACTAGCAAAAGTCTCGTAAGAATTTGGCAAGGCATCAAGAACATTTTGCACAAGGGAACTGTCTAAAAATGACTTCACCTACAAAAATAAGTTACTCATTGATATCCTTGACACCAGCAAGGAAAGTATTCATGTCATCTTCCTCATGCATAATCTTTGACTCCAACTCTTTACACAACAATGCATTTTTTGCCTCATTGTGACTTGCATAAAGACCAACTAGAATATCCCAAGGCTGTTTTGCGATTTCACTAAATAAATGTGAGGAGTAATAGTGAGCTTCATAGACAATGCAATCAATGCATGAGCATGCGCATCTTTTACATCCCAACGAGCTTGCTCAGCTATAGGAAAAACAGCCTTGCAACAACAATGTGCATAATTCATCAAACTTGACAACTGTCGGATTTCCTTGGGCATAAGTCTCCAAGTACTAGCAAAAGTCTCGTAAGAATTTGGCAAGGCATCAAGAACATTTTGCACAAGGGAACTGTCTGAAAATGACTTCACCTACAAAAATAAGTTACTCATTGATATCCTTGACACCAGCAAGGAAATTATTCATGTCATCTTCCTCATGCATAATCTTTGACTCCAACTCTTTACACAACAATGCATTTTTTGCCTCATTGTGACTTGCATAAAGACCAACTAGAATATCCCAAGGCTGTTTTGAGATTTTACTAAATAAATGTGAGGAGTAATAGTGCGCTTCATAGACAATGCAATCAATGCATGAGCATGCGCATCTTTTACATCCCAACGAGCTTGCTCAGCTATAGGAAAAACAGCTCTAGCAGCAGCAACCCTGCCACCAAAACCTGCAACATCCTGAACATCAAACATTCTTGAAACTAGGACGTACATCAATGCCCTACACAATGCTTTAAATACCCTTTAACACAAGGACATGCTGCATCATGTAAGACCACATAGGTTAATTGTCCCCATTCAACATATCCTCAACATCAAACATCTTGAACACATTTGTGTTGTTGTCATCCATGGCAAATGCTGCACAAGTCTGGAATTTCTTCCAGCTTTATTGCCTTGACTTCATCAGAAAATCATACCTTCTACTCTCTACCATTCTTCAAAGAATATTGAATGTCCCTACCTTGGAGATTCCAGCTTCATTGCCTTGACTTCACCAGCAAATCGTACCTTCTACTCTCTACCATTCTTCAAAGAATATTGAACGTCCCTACCTTGATTGTGCATTACTTCTCTAATCCAATCTGGAATTGTCTCCACCTCTTGCACAACTAGAGCCGCCCTAATTGGCAACCTCAGCATGGGAACCACCCCATCTCTTTGCATTCACAAAACCCTGGGTCTTCCCGCAATGGTACACTCCTTTGTACCACTTTTGGCTCAACTCTCACTGCTTTAATTGGCTTAGGCAACACAGTATTTGACAACCCATGCCTGGCTTGGCGGCTTCTTCTAGCTTCTTGGTCTGACCTCTTGCCAATTCCACCACCTTGGCATTCGTCACATGCCCATCCATCTCCACTTTATTCCTGACCTCCTCATGCAGACAATCAAAATACTTGCTCTAGTTTAGAAAATCAACACTTTGAGTATTAGCTATCTCCATCAACTCTCGCCAAAGGGCTTCGAATTCCCATATGAACGCCTGGAAATCTCCATTGAGATTCTACTTTAAACCATCCAATTTTCTCTTTACCTCATGCATCTCCACTGCTGGCATGTACTGGAGTCAAAAATCCACTTCCAAAGCTACTTTCCTTCTGCATGTAGCCCATCAAACCACCGCTTTGCACTTTCCAAATCAACAACAAAATCCGCACCGCACCTTCTTCTCTCGTCAACCTGTTTTCCAACACAAATAAGCCATAATCCTGTAGCCAGGCTTCCGCATCTTCCACCCTAGTGAAAGTAGGAAAACCCATCCAAGTCATCTTGAAGCGTATTTGCTCTTCAAAATCTGCACTTCATGCACTCTGGAACCATAACTTTACCTTCAAGTAGGATCAATCAGATGCTCCACAGTGGGGGCACCAGAAGATGGATGGGGGGAAAGGGGAACACACCCAAAACCCAAACAGTCTACCTCTCTATAGCCCAGGATAATCATTACACCCTATTCCACTAGAGTTCACCTTCATCAATCCACACCAATCCGGCCCTTTTACGACCATGCCACAACACACACCACTCTCTCTTTCTCTCTCACAATCATAGAGGCCCCGGGAGGCACACACATCTCCAACACCGGCATGGGCTTGTTCGAACAAAGCAAAGAGAAGAAGGGGGGAAAGGGGAAGAAACGATGTCGGGGATTTGTATGCGAAAGGTGAGCCGGGAAGGTGCCGGGCCCCTGGCTGTGAGAGGTGCAGCAGACTCAATTAACAAAAACAGAGCTCAAAATAGACAGTTCGCTCAACACCAAATAAGCCACAGTATCCCTGCTTTAATCAAATAATAATGGAAATGTTTATGCACTTTACAAAGTTTAACCTATCTTAATCCAAGTGCTAATCAAGACTCTCAGTAAAGAACTACCTTGGATTGTCTTTTGCCTTCAACTTTTAATGGCCTTGGTTGGTCCGATTTGATTTATGATTACCGGCTTAATTCCGGTTCAAGGGGCTTAAGAATTTGGTTTAGAGCTTGTGATAATCCGAGAAGGTTCGGCTAGGAGAAGGTTTAATTCAGGCTTAATTCCGGTTCAAGGGGCTTAAGAATTTGATTTAGAGCTTGTGATAATCCGGGTTATAGATTGCTTGGATCCGAGAAGGTTCGGCTAGGAGGACCAGATCAAGCTTGGCTAATGAGAGTTAAGAATTATGGCTTTAAGAGGTTCGAGCTCATGCTTGGTTGATGAAAGCTTAGTCCCGGCTTAAGAGATTAGGCTAAGCTCAATGATATTAGGATTACCTTCGCTTAGGCTTGGCTCGGTTCAAGAGATTAGGCTTATGCCTAAGATGAGAAGAGGATTATCTCGGCTAATGAGAGATTAGAGATTATGGTCTTCAAGGCTTAAGATGGCTAATGAGATCCGGCTCGCTCCTAGAGAGCGCTCACAAAAAATTGAGAAGGGGCACGAAAAAAAACACACATCCCCGTCCAAGAGAACTGCCACCTTCCCTTTATAGGTTGCATGGGAAACCTTTCCCCTTCTATTCTTCACTAACCCATTAGCGATATCGCTGATGGGCATGGCCTCTTGGTGACATGGCACTGTTGAAATCTGGCCTTCACAAAAACTGACGCGAGTGGTGCCTAAATTGCTCGCCATGGGTGACTGGGCATTTTCTCCTTCTTCCACGCACTCATCCAAGCAACCCTGTGGCGGGCGCGAGTCCATTCTCCTCAGCGTTGCCTGCATATCTCGGATGCGCCATGCCCGCCTTCTCTCTCCCCTTTTTGCCCACTTAATTAACCATTGAGCGGCCTTTGGCGATGCACTAACAATCTTGGGCGGTCTTTTTATTCAAGAACACCACATTTGGGCATACATATCGTCTAAAGCAAGGCACAAAATCTAATCAAATTCCCACTGCCATGTTGAGCATTTTCTGCCACCAATGCTCTCTAAGATATGAATTTTGGACAAAGAGCTCAGTAAGAACTTTTTGTGCATTCGTAACGCCATCACGTCTCAAAACCCAACCAAATCAATGCCAAGCACAACTTCGGTTCCCCACAATCGGCCTCATGTTCGTCAACACAAGACATTATATGTAATAAAAATGCTTCTGTATTGGCCCACATTTGGCATACATATCAGCACTGCACTACATTAAGCCTGTATACTTGCCATCAGCTGCCACAAATTCTGCTCTGACAGCTCCATTTCTCTGAATCTGTCTGAAGATCAAAAATTACTAGTGGAACTTGACTGATCAAGGAAACTAGGCGGTTCGGAACCGGCCCCCGGTGATACTTAAACTGGCCATATCTTGCCAAACAAAACCCCAATTGACAAACTAGAAAGACCGACATGCTCCCGGAAGTGAGCGCTTGAGAGCCATGCATTCCTTTCATCTTTGACCTTTTATAAGCATGTGCTCCATCTGGTACGGATCTGCTACTGACTCGACTTAAAACTGTCATAACTTCTTATCCGTAGCTCCAATTGACGAGCCGTAAAGATAGGCATGTAGAGCCCTTCAAGTACTTCAACTTTGATTAATAAAATCCCACTATGACCACTTCAAGCATACTCATTTTTTATCATTACCAAGACATCTTTTGGCCCTTAGAGCAGCATCTGGCATACTTTCATCTTAAAGTTGGCTTGTTAGCAAGCCCTTATTACTGCTAAATAATCCTTGTAAGATTCAAATAAACCTGATTGGCATTCCTTTGCTCATTTTCTTGTCATGGAAGAGGAGCGGCACGACATCCACCCCCTCTGAAACCTGCACAGCCTCTGGTCTGTGCCAACCGGTCTTCTAACTACATCTTCTATAAATACCTTAAGTTACTTGTCATCCCGCTCACGTAGTTGGTAAATAAATGTAAAACAAAAGAAGGTTTAAGTCATAGCATCATGAGTCTAGCTCAATTATTTGGTAGCTATCCCATCACAAATCTTTGAACCGTAGTGGTCGTATCTTCAAAGCATTCAATTTAAAAAAATATGTTCAGTGAACCCCGCCAAACTCAAGTGCTCCAGCTACTTATGCACACGGCTTGACCATTAGGTTCAAGTATGCCTTACTCTGTCTGCACACGGAATGGTCATCAAGTCCTTTACTTCAAATTCTAATAGCAGAACCATCTCAAAAGATGTGAAGATACTATAACAATTGTCCAAAGATGCCAACTGGAAGCTAGCCATGTAAGCTTATTGATAATATAACCAAAAACACTTCTGTCTTAGCATACATCCGAAAAAAAATCTACTGCCAAGTAACATGCTACACAAAAATAAATGATATCTTTGAGTATGCAAGTTGCTCTTCAATAGCTCCTAGGATTAAATGGGATAATAAGAAATTGTCCCAATAGTGGAGCAGCATAATATCCACATAAGCATACATATCGTGTATCGATCAACTTCAAGCATTTCTGCTCCAAATATGTTATTCCTAGATCTAGCAGAAAGAAACCACAATATATACCCAAAACTACCCATCCATAGTGGACCTGCTTTTGAAGATCTTTCGAATCTCCTGGATCAAATACCATTAAGATCACATAGCATTGATGGCCTCCGCAATATATTAGAGCTTCACTTGAAGCATAGTGCAGCAGCCACATCTCATAAACTTTCGGTAACTTAAGGTCGTTACCAGCAAAAGTTAAAAAATTCTAACTCCCTTTTACTGGTAGCCAGGACATCAATGACATAAGAATTATTAGGAATAGTATCCAAATCCAGCCACATTTAGCACATTGTCCAAAGAAATGAAAAATCTTGTGCACTTTATGCAATATCAAGGATGATTTAGCATCATCAACCCCTCTAGCTTCATAGCCATTATGAAAAAACTTAGGACTTTCTGGACTTGTATCATCAAAGAGATTTTTACCTGGATTTTGAGTTTGATAATGGAGAATAGATTTATCTTGAGGATCTTCATCCATAGCATCCTTGGGAAAATCACCCTTGGAAGTCTCAACATTCATCCAAGCTATAGGAGTTGGCTTCTCTTGCAACCCGTATATAAGCATAGGTGTAAAATCCATGTCAATATCCTATTCACAATCAGCAT
Organism: Adiantum capillus-veneris; assembly: GCF_014529385.1. Taxonomy (NCBI): domain Eukaryota; kingdom Viridiplantae; phylum Streptophyta; class Polypodiopsida; order Polypodiales; family Pteridaceae; genus Adiantum; species Adiantum capillus-veneris. The sequence goes on from NC_140945.1 coordinate 81,232,851, forward strand.
GATGTAGGCAATCTTCAATATCGTCCTCTGCTTCCTCATCTGCATCCATGCTACTTAGAAAGACATTATAACTTTGAAAAGGTTCGTCAGGCATCCCTTCCGAAGGGGTACATGCATCACAAAGCTCTCCTATAATACTACTATAACCTTCTCTTTCAGATTGGGCCAAAAAACCTTCAATTATGGAATCTTCTTTTGTAATAATAGAATCATCAAGCATATTGCTAGGAGCAACCATAGGTTCATTGGCATCTTCACATTCATCCTGTGCTCGGTCCACAATCTCGGCCACTTCATCAGTTATTGTATATATAATAGCTTTATTTATGCAATCATCTATAGTAAATATGATGTCCTGCTCAGCTATAGTGCCGATAGATCCATTAGAAGCATGTAGTGGCTCATATTCTTGATAGACATTTTGAGATAATCCCATGCCAAGGTCAGTAGCTTGAAAAAATTTTGTTTTACAGTCTAGCTCTTCACTAGAACCATTATTCTAGGTAACTTCCATGTGAGCTATCTTTGAAAAAAATTTGTATATGCCTGTTTCAGCATTAAATTCATTATTTACCTTTGATAGGTTGCTCAAAATATGGTCTTCTGAAGTTGAATCTGATACTTTCGAAGTTTTATTTGCCTTGGATTTACTTCTTGCAGAAATATGGTCCCAAAATTGATCATAATTAAGGAATTGCATATGATCCCCTTCTTCTTTATAGAAAACAATCTGGCTTCGTTCAGTCCCACTGTGTGGGTATGTCTCTGCAAGTTCTCGGACCTTATCTTTAAACTCAGAGGTTACCACTTCTTCAAAGGTCGAAATCATCCGATCTTCTGGAATTCCTCGGCTCTACATCTCCGCTTTAAAACATGCAAGGAGTTCATCTAGATCATGTCCTTGAAAAATTCCATACTGTTCATGTACGGCATCAAGTGCCATCTCCACTGCATCATCCAATCTACTCTTTCATCTTCATAGCTTTTACTTCTTGCAAACATCTATGAACTAAGCCCAACATTTTTGGCAGATCTGCAGCCACTAGATTTTTATCAAATCTATTGAGGTTGTAATCTTCAATAAACTGCATCAACTCTGTTGGAATCTCCTTCTTTACCTCCCACCCCGGCTTGTTTCATGTCGGTTCACCAAGAATGTCGGGGGATTTGTATGCGAAAGGTGAGCCGGGAAGGCCCCGGGCCCCTGGCTGTAAGAGGTGCGGGGAAAAGAGGTGCAGCAGACACAAGTAACAGAAAAAGAGCTCAAAACAAACAGTTTGCTTAACACCAAATAAGCCACACTATCCCTACTTTAATCAAATAATAATGGAAATGTTATACACTTTACAAAGTTTAACCTATCTTAATCCAAGTGCTAATCAGACCTATCAGTAAAGAACTGCCTTGGACTGTCTTTTGCCTTCAACTTCCAATGGCCTTGGCTGGTCCGATTTGATTTATGATTACCGGCTTAATTCCGGTTCAAGGGGCTTGAGGATTTGGTTTAGAGCTTGTGATCATCCGGGTTATAGATTGCTTAGGCTTAAGTTGATCCTAGAAGGTTCGGCTAGGAGGGTGAGATCAAGCTTGGCTAATGAGAGTTAAGGATTATGGCTTGTGGGATTAAGAGGTTTGAGCTCATGCTTGGTTGATGAAAGCTTAGTCTCGGCTTAAGAGATTAGGCTAAGCTCAATGAGATTAGGATTACCTTTGCTTAGGCTTGGCTCGGTTCAAGAGATTAGGCTTAGGCCTAAGATGAGAAGAGGATTATCTCGGCTAATGAGAGATTAGAGATTATGGTCTTTAAGGCTTAAGATGGCTAATGAGATCCAGCTTGCTCCTAGAGAGCGCTCACAAAAAATTGAGAAGGGGCACGAATAAAAACACACATCCCCGTCCAAGAGAACCACCACCTTCCCTTTATAGGTTGCATGGGAAACCTTTCCCCTTCTATTCTCAGCTAACCCATTAGCGATATCGCTAATGGGCACGGCCTCTTGGTGACATGGCACTGTCGAAATCCGACCTTCACAAAAACTGACGCGAGTGGTGCCGAAATTGCTCGCCATGGGCGACTGGGCATTTTCTCCTTCTTCCATGCACTCGTCCAAGCAACCCTGTGGCGGGCACGAGTCCATTCTCATCAGCGCTGCCTGCAACTCTCGGATGTGCCATGCCCGCCTTCTCTCTCCCCTTTTTGCCCACTTAATTAACCATTGAGCGGCCTTTGGCCATGCCCTAACAATCTTGGGAGGCCTTTTTATTCAAGAACACCACATTTGGGCATACATATCGTCTAAAGCAGTGCAAGGCACAAAATCTAATCAAATTCCCACTGCCATGTTGAGCATTTTCTACTGCCAATGCTCTCCAATATATGAATTTTGGACAAAGAGCTCAGTAGGAACTTTTTGTGCATTTGTAATGCCAAACACAACTTCAGTTCCCCACAATTCGGCTTCATGTCCGTCAAGACAAGACATTATATGTAAAAAAAATGCTTTCGTATCGCCCACATTTGGCGTACATATCAGCACTGCACTGCATTAAGCCTGTAGACGAGCCATCAGTTGCCACAAACTTTGCTCTGACAGCTGCATTTCCCAGAATCTTTCTAAAGCTCAAAATTACCAGATGAACTTGACTGATCAAGGCGACCATGGCGGTTCGAAACCGGCCCTCGACGATACTTAAACTGGCCATATCTTGCCAACCGAAACCCCGATTGACGAACTGGAAAGAGCGACATGCTCCTGGAAGTGAGCACTTCAGACCCATGCATTCCTTTCATCTTTGACCTTTTATCAGCAGGTGCTCAATCCGGTACGAATCTGCTACTGACTCAACTTAAAACTACCATAACTTCTTGTAGCTCCGATTGACGAGCCGTAAAGACAAGCATGTAGAGCCCTTCAAGTACTTCAACTTTGATTAATAAAATTCCACCTATGAAGAGTGCTTAATTTTTGGGAGCTTTTAAGTTAGACCTTTTTGCACAAATTTAGATCTTTTTTTTGTTGTGGGTCCAACTTGGCCCATACTTCTAATTTTCTTCATTCAAAGCTTCCCAAGCCATTACTTGAATGGTAGGTCATGCTAGGGAAGGATGCATTATTTTTTAAAAATTTTGTCATGGAAGGAACTCTATAAATACTATTAGTTAAACATAAAAAAAGAAAGATGTTTCCTCAATGAAAATTTAAAGGATTTAAATTGTGATGGACATTAAGTTTGACGAAACGTTTTTCTTGAGGAGAGGATAATGAGAACTATCAATTCTTGTAAATCCTAGAGATGATGGTTCTCTGCCACCATTTCTTGGGTTCTAATGAAGCTTGACCTCTCAAAATACCTACATAAGCACATTCTCATTCAAAGGGATGATGTTGTCAACTTCTTAGTCCTAATTTGCTATACTAGGCATAAGTCAAATCCTGCTTCCAATTTGAGTTGCAATGTCTGTCATCTCTATGTTTTCCCTTCACCAAGCTCAGCCACTCCGTGCGCCCTTGTTGATCTTTGCTCTTGCCTACATCTCCTAGTGCAATTCTCGAGTGCTGTGTGCGAGTTGTTGTAGTCATTTTTTTCCATATAAAGATAAGCCCAGTGCAATCAAAAGGAATCTTCGTACTATTGTCTTTTTTACGTAGGTTTGTCAAGTTTTTGAAAAAAAAGTTTTTTTCGAGCTCTCTCTCTCTCTCTAAAGGTGTCGGCATCCCGAAAAACTGCAACCTGCAGGCTTTTCGAACATCGTACGACTAACTTAAGCACATGGACTTTTGAAACGTTTTCTATATAAAAAAAAAGAAAGAATTTCCTATATACTTTTCTAGATTGATACAATCAAACTAGAAAAAGTGCAATGTAGAAAAAATGGAACATTTTCTAGGTAGCGTACCTAGAAAATTAGATGAGGCTTTCATTGTAACTTTTACATATAGAAAATTAGATAGACGTCCATAAGAAATTGCTATATAGAAAATTAGAGAAACATCTTACAAAATTTTACATATAGAAAAGCAAGTGGACGTCCATAAAAAGTTCCTATATAGAAAATTGGAGGGATGATCTACGAAATTAAACATATAGAAAATTGAATGGACATTTAAATTTAGTTTTTACCAAAATTAACGAACTGATTGATCTATAGATATATATTAATCATTTTTTAGTTTTTAAACCGACCAATGTACTGTCTTTGCGTCATTTTTGGATTATCCACTATAACACACATAACACTAATCAGTAAACTAACTACTTTGAGTAAAAGAAGATCAAGTCTTTTTTAAGATTTCTATCACATACAATTCAAAGTAACAATAAAATTACTCATAATGAAGTAGATTTCTCTTGAAAGTATTGTCAAACTTATGATTTAAAGTGAGTACATTTTAACATTGAACTTCAATCTCTTTGCAAATAAAAAATAACTTCATTAACACAAAAAAGATAATCAATTGGTTCTAAAACAATAAAATGTTCAATCATCAAGCGAACGAAAAATAACATGAAATATAATGTTCAACATGGTCTGTTCTGAACTTGATCGCTTACATAAAAACAACTTTCACTTCATCAAAAGTCAACTCATGATCAAGTTGCCTTTCAATGATAACCCTCCCACTATCAACCAACCACCTCACCAAATTCACTCTCATTTCCTCCAAACTCAAACCTCTCTTTTTCTCAAAAAATGAGCTCTCCTCCCTTTTTATCTTGTAGTAACTAGCTTTTAAAACTAGATACATGTCATCAATTGTCTGCAGATCAAAGTACTTAAGGAGAATAGTCTCCTCATCCTCCACATTTAAAGATGAAACCTACATAAACACATAACTTACTACTATAAACAAAGGGTTTTATGAAAATACATTTTACAAAAGAACTAATATTAAATAGATGAGAATTACTTCATCAAACTTTGGAACATACACATTCGATGTGTCACCTGCAATGCATTTCTTATCCTAAAACAATCAACAAAAAGAGCTGAAAATTAACAAATTTGGATTATTGGTTACACAATATGCAAGTTAACTTTGAACACTACCTTTGTTTTCTTCTTTATCTTCTTGGAAGTTTCTTTTCCAAGCTTAGTATCAAGAGACTCTTTAAGCTTTGCACTAATCTGTTAAATAATCCCATGAACAAAATATGTAATCTTCTTGAAGAAGTTTAACACTATGCACCTTATTACATTGAGTACAAGTCAAAGAAAGAATATTTAAAATTTCATTGAAGTAGAGATTGTCACCTTTCTCTGTCTAGTACTTTTTCGTGACGCCTCATGATTATTTGCTTGATATGACAATGAAACAGAATCCACAGTCTCATATCCCAACTAATGTTAAAAAACATAAAACATAAATGAGAATCTTTGTGTGTAAAGAACAAAACACATGCCATTAGTGGCATTACCTTCAATGTCATGTCACTCAAAAGACTTTCTCTTTGCTCTGGCATGGCTTTGACTCTTTTAACATTGCCATTCGATAACAATGGTCCAAAAGACGGAAAAGATCCATCCATATTATCTAAATTGAGGTCTTCAAACTGAAATTCCTATAGAAGACAAAAAGAAGTACACAAAAACTTTTTTATGATCGTTTAATCTTTATGTATCTATATTACTTGAGAAAAACATATACCTGCTCCTGCAATGAAGATTCAATACTTTCGGTATTCTTCCACATAAAGAGTAAATCTTGTCTCTATAATGGATAAACCATTTCATAAGACTTCAATTTTAAACTTAGTAACATGAAAGTACTAAATTTTGTTCATAATTCTTGTAAAGACAATCAATTCATAAAGTTATGAAAAGACTCACCATTTTCAATGAGCCAATTAGTCTCGATGTGCCCTCAGCTTGATTTTGTACCGCCAATGGCATACAATCCACATGGGTCTCCTCTCCCACATCATCACATAATTTAGGGGATACTTCTACTAGCTCAATGCTAGACGCCTATACAAACACATAAGTAAGTAAACACATGGCACATACATTTAATATATAAGAAAGAAAGGTCAAAATATAAGTACCGTCTCTACAATTGAACCTTTCAAAGCAATAGTACCAGCATTTTCTTTTTTTGCAGTCCCGTGTGCCTTGAAAAAGTCAGATGAGTTTAGTTAATTTATTTCATAAGGCCCCTATGAAGCAAAATATCTTTATTCTTAGAAAATATACACACACTTACATCATTTGTAATCTTCTTCTTATCATATTTTCGTTGCGATTGTGCATAGGTCAGCACAAACTGATAAATGTGTGCCTCCTCCCATTGGTAGGTTGCCTTGCCGAGTCCAAACTTCAAAGGTGCTAATTCACCGATCTTAGTTGAAATAAGATCGTGAATTTTTTGTTGCTCAAGGAGATTGTGGCGCAAATCGTCCACAAAAGGATAGTTCTTAAACCATCCTCTAACCATCCTATAGTTGTCCAAGAGCACTCTATGTTGCTCGTCAAAGTACATCTCCAAGAGCTTCTTTCATACATTCTATTTGGCTCTCTTAACTTTGGTTCGGGTGGGCAAAAGATGTCATCGTATGAAGGGATAGGGACATCATTCTCAGCCATCTAAGCTATGAATTTAAAAAAAATTGACACCACTTAAATACTATTAAAAAGACATCTAAGCTTTGTGATAAATAAAAGTACAATATGAACACAAATTAAAAAAATCGACACCACTTTAAACTTTTAGCAAAATAACATGTCTCTAAAATCATTCATGAAAATTGAAAAAAGCAACATTAAAGCCTAGCGTCTACATAGAGCAAGAGATAAATAATATCCACTTTGATGCATATCATGCCTGCTGCCACATACATGGTAGGAACTTCACTTTTCCATCCTGATCTGTAACCCTTGTTAGCTTTAAAACTTTCCATCCTTGGACTACAGATGAGCAAGTTGATATAAGCTTCCAATCCTCATCTTCGGTGGTCGTTCTCCATTGGGCATAGCTGATATTCATTGCTTGAAGTTTTGTTAGCCGTACTCGCTTTAGACTAGAGTCTACCTCTCGAACAACAGCATATGCTAGTTGACAAGAGGAAGATTCTTCATCCACAAACTCTTTGACTTGGACTATGTCATTCTCCTCAAGCCATGGAGGTACACATCCAACACATCCAGTAGTCAATAAGAGCCTACGAACGCCTAGATCTTTAGTCTCATAGGCAGTAATACAATTCTGAAACCTCCACGGAATAAACTTGTGTAGTAGTAAGTTCACTTTTCTTATACAATCCCAAGTGAAAGGCATAGGGGTGACTTGCAGTACGCTCATTCCTGTAATTGGATCCACATTCAACTTTTCAACATCTTATTCAACCAGGATTGACTGTCTATAATAATGTGCACCAAAAAATAGTAGAATTTCTTCCTGGGACTGCAAAGTAAAGAAGGATCTGATTCGTGATTTCCACTCACCTACAGAAGCTGCATTCTCTTGATAATTATCACATCTCACCACAACTGTATCTCCTACACTAAATACTTCTCCTTTGAATAGAACCTTTTTGTGTTGTAGCACTTTAGCAGCATTGAATCCATACTGACTCATAAATCATTCCTCCTCACTTGATGGCAGTCTCCAGTGTTTCCTTCGTGGACCAATGATGATGCCTTTCTCATGAATGGATCTCCCACATGGATAGTCAACGACTCTTCACTCCTGACTCTCCAAGATGCAAGAAGTATTTGTGCTACTTTTATAGCCTCCTTAGACCACCCATGGTCTCTGGTATAGTTAAAAAAGATGTGGGCAACATCAATTAACAAGAGTCCCAAGTCTTCCACTATTTTTGGAAAACCCTCTACCTCAAGCAAGACAAATGGAAGACACCATTGTATAAATTTTTGGTTCTCTTCTGCCTTGTAGATTTCATGGTACTTGCTTGGGTTTCTAGGCCAATGTCCATGGCGTATTGTTGATGGAGCACAACTTAGGGCCCTTGCTGATATATCATCAATCCTACGCTTCATGTCATTGGTTGAGTTCTTCATAAGCAATGATAAATACTTTTGAAAAACATTCAATGAGAGAATGTGCATTGTGTCATAGACAAGATCCAATGACAAGTCAAATCCATAAAGCTCATATAATCTCCATAAGCTTGATTTTCCACTCAACCCCACACTCTTTAGTATCTCTTCACGTTGAGTCTGAGAAGTTACTCTAATGGATCGAGACAAGGCAGCTTGCATTTCAACTATACTTCTCTTCGGAGGTGGATAACGATATTGGAAGTGATTACTGTCATAGAGATATCTCCCTTGAAAGCCTGAGCTTGATGAATCCAAAGTGGAAGATGCCTTGTCCCTACGACAAAAGTGTTGTCCACCATCCTTAAATAGCCCAATCTTGCATTGAGCAGGATGGTCTCCAGTGACCATCATTACCATTGCACGCAATCTAATGTTTTTTGAAGAGACCAATGCCGCATCAATCAAGTGAGAAGGATAGTTGAAATTAACTTGAAATCCATCTACATATAATTTCTCTAACTCCCTCACTAGTGGCTCCAAAAACACATGAAAAAGATCTCTAGAGGCTCCAATAATCTTCTTGCAACTGAAAGGGATAAATAAAATCGGTATAGGCTGTAAAATAGAGTTCTTTCCAGTGTTCAAAACTCGAATTTCCACAACCCCACAATTTTTTTTTGTCCTTTTTGATGATTGAAAACCGTCCCAATGGAGCAGTAGTGCAAAGTTTCGCGGATCTCCCTAACAATCAAAATAGAAAAAGATCCAATCAAGATACAAAAGTATATATAAAATTTCAAAAAATGAGCAAGAAGCTATTGCTTTCGATGAAAGGAGATACCTTGACGGTCCTCTTCGCGCTTCTGATCAATCTACGACACGACTTGCATGTAAAAGCATACATTTGTTGGTCCTTGGTCCAATTCAAGGATAACTCCTCAGCAGCATATGTTGATGGCCATGCCTTGTAAGAGTGTCTACATCTTTCACAAATGACAGGAAGCTCAAAGGTTGAAGCTGGGTTCCAAAATTCTTGGAGATCCTTACACTTGGCACCATCCCAAAATTCATCAATAACCATAGATAAATCTGTGGTCGACCGACTCAACCATCTATCCTTGCGGCGCCACATACACAAGATGTCGTGTCACACGGTACGAGAAGAACATATAAGCTCTAACTGCTTTTGAATAGGAAGATAGTCAAAGAAAATCATTTGTTTTCGAGGCAAAGCACACTTTGTGCATCTTTCACAGCAATGAGGACAATCCCTTTTCAATTTCCTACCCTTGCATCCTTCAGGTTGTTGACATAATTATCCTCATTTATTGGGTCGTACAAAATAGGATGATGAGTATTACCCTTTAGACCCATACAAATGAGATATCTCTCATTGTCTACCATACCAAGACTTCTGTACATTGTGTTCAACTCTGGCCAGCATGATGGAGCATTCATGCCACCAAGGTTGCCTTCCCAATTGTCTGGAAGCTTTACCAAGAGAGAACTCAAACTCTCTACACCATTCTCTGTGCTTTTTCCAAACAAAATCTTTAGCATCTGATCTTGAAAATCAATAGAGACGTGATGTTCATCCCATAGGGCTTGCATTTGAACTATTTTTTGGAAAATCTTATCATCTGTATTTGCCACATCTTCCTCTTGTTGTTGTTCTTGCTCGTTGTTTAGAAGCTCTTCATTGTCAAGAGTCCTTGCATTCTCATGCTCTTCAAGGTTTTGATTACCTTCAACAATTGCAGGAGATTCATAGCCATGGAAGATAGCATTCTCTTGAAAGCCTTCATTGTGATTTTGATCTACGATAGCTTCAAAAGTACTATATTCAAGAGTTTGACAATTAAACTCCGATTGAAGTTCGTTTGTGCTTGTAGGTACAATGGTTTCTTGACACCGTGAATCCTTTATACTTTGAATGCCAAATACCGAGTTTATTTCTCGATATCTAGCCTCAGCATCCTGATGTCTTTTATAGGTTGATGGAGCTACGAACCTTCCACCATAGCAATATGCTTTGCATGAACACCATTGTTTTCTAGGTACTTGATGTGATGACGTTTGAGCAATCTCAACCGTAACAGTAGGTTGAGAATTGGAGGTGGGATGCTCAAAATTTCCAATACTCATGCTTGGATGAAGATCCCCATTGCGATCGTGACGAAGGTTCTTGTAATATGTCCTCCTACTAACAAGCTCATACCCAAGAGAGCTATGCTTGCACTTATAATTACATTGGCACCTATGTAGCCTTGTGTCTCTAGGCTCCATCTATTTGACACAAAAGTAAAACATAGAGTACATTTGTAATTTCTTATATTTCTTCACTTAAAACTGACTTTCATCAACTTAAAAAACAATAGTCTTTATAAGTTGACACAAAGTAAAGCATTGAGACATTACATCAATTCTTTCAAATTACATGAAATTTGTGACATCCATTGCTCATCTCCACAAAAGAGAATAATAGGAGTCACTCAAAAGTAGTTTTCTAGAAGGAATAATAGATGAAAGTTCTTCCATTCTTTCTAAGATAACATCTACAGATACCAAACTGGACTCCGTGCGCCGATAGACTATGTAGTAATCAACAAGATGTAGACTCTCTTTCAGAAGAAGGAGCTCTAGATTCCCATCCCACGCAACATGATCATCAATCCATATATGTAAAAAGGTGGTTTTTGGCTTAGATTGGCCAAACAAATAATAAGAACTCTCCTCCCACGGCTTCTTTATTTCTTGGGTTGCCATTAAAAAATTAGTTAGCTCAAGGACAACTTCCTCGCCCACCTCCATTGAACAAGCAAGCAGATTAAAAAATGTACCTACAATGCCAAACTATTTTTCTAAGATCAACACTATCCGAAATGATCAAAGATTTGCTATCTGCAGTCATCTTATTTTTTTTAAAGATCGCTCAAGTAACTTTTGGGTTTCATGTGAATGCAAAACACTACAAGAGGCTCTTCACATTAGCGACGCTCACACAGCGACGCTCAAAAAAAAAATTCCCGGCGTCGCTATGAGCGTCGCTATAAGCGTCGCTATGAGCGTCGCAAATTTCTTTGTAAATTTGCGACGCTTATAGCGACGCTTATAGCGACGCTCATAGCGACGCCAGCTGGGGTAAAAAAAATAACCGAGCGCGCCCAAAAACTCAGATCTCAGATCTGAGTTTTTCGGCGCCCTCAAGCAAAGAGCAGGTAACGCTCTCCCTCACTCTCTCTCTCTCTCTCTCTCTCTCTCTCTCTTTTTCTTTTACACACACACACACACACACACACACACGAGGAGAGGAAGGAGAGACAGGTATGCTCCTTCCCTCTCCTCATTCTCATGTTCCCTTCCTCTCTTTCTCTCTCCCTCGCTCTCTCTCTCACACACACACACATACACACACACATATAGTGTTTTTGAGAGAGAGAGAGAGAGAGAGAGAGAGAGAGAGAGAGTGCAAAAACGCACACACATACATAAACAAAGAATGCACACACACATTGAGAGAGAAAAAGAGAGAGAGAGCATGCATAAACAAAAAATGCACGCATTGAGAGAGGAAAAGAGAGAGAGAACATGCATAAACAAAAAACGCACACATTGAGAGAGGAAAAGAGAAAGAAAACATGCATACGATCCAAAAAAACGCACACACATTGAGAGAGAAAGAAAGAGAAACTAAGGGAGCGTCGTAGGAAACTAATTAAAATTAAAAGACCTAAAGATCTAGCCGACGAGGAGTTGAACTGAAGACCTATTATTCAAGAGAGAAATGGCATAATCAATCTATCATACTTGGCATGGGTGATAGAAAGGTTATACCATTTATCTCTTTTTATTGGCACACACATCCACACACGCGCACACACACAGGAAGAAGAGAGTTATAACGTCGTAGGAAACTATTTTAAAAGACGTTAAAGATTAGGTTATATGTAGACTTACATTAAATTAGATTTAGGTTTATTTTTAACTAGATTTACATTTATTTAAGCTAGATTTAGATTTATGTTATATTAGATTAGATGCGGGTCTCCATAGACTGCGATGCCTGCATGAAGCGGGTGAAGAAAGCCCTCAATGGAATATAGGGTATTGCTGCCTTCACTCATAGTGGGCTCCGTCGATCCAAAAGTACTGGTGAAATGTCTTCAGAAGATAGGGAAGAAGGTGGATCTTCAGGGCGGCAAGAGTCACTACATCCCCGACACAATGACCATCTAGACAACCTCTAGTCATTAGACTTACGTTAAATTAGATTTAGCTTTATTTTTAGTTAGATTTACGTTTATTTAGATTTACGCTTATTTACGTTAGATCGAGTCCACGCAAGAATTACTTACGGTTTAGGGTTTAGAGTTAGACGAACAGTGAAAAGATCTACTGTGAAAAGATGTTAAGATGAAGTGAAGTGCTACAGCTAGAGAAGAGGCAAAGGGATTTTGTCCACTACATGCAGTATCATGTAGACGTGGGTGTCTAGATTTCTTGTACCCACAAATATAGGTATTGACCAATAAAGACGAGATTATAACCCGGTGGTTCTGATCTCCGTGCACCTCTAGACCGAGGTGTGCGGGGATTGGACATGACTAGAGAATGTGAGGTAAAGAGAGAGAGAGAGAGAGAGAGAGAGAGAGAGAGATAAGACGAAGAATGCCAATAGAATATTAAATTTGTTGTCTAGGTTATAAGTTTTTTATCCTCATTATGAGTAGCGACGAGGATGTGGGACCGTCCAACCGAAACACCTATCTCTCAACGAGGGTCTTATGTCCTTGTAATCAATGCAAGCATGCTGTGCGACGGACAAGACGTGTTTCTTTGCAGCACGTTCGTGAATTTGGCGAGTTCGATCCATCTATTATAGATCGAGTTGTTGCCAATTATAACTCGTCGGACTCTGACGCTGGCCAACAAGCAGCAATCTTGCAACCCAATAGACGTATTCGCAGGCGCTTTGGTCAAGCAGCATATGTGAGGCCACAAGATGTAGCCTCTGACAGCTCGGGGGATGATCATGCAGAGCACATTCCCAACGAGGCAATGTTTGAGCCCGAGATTGATGAAATGATCGAGACGATCATGGATTCAGAAAGGCTTATCTATGATGATATGAAAAGTGAAGCCGATACATCATTGTATAATGGAGCACGTATGTCTAGATTGAAAGCACTCCTGGTTCTTCTCAACATGCAGGCAAAGTTTGGATGGAGTGACACTAGCGTCACAGCGCTTTTCAGGTGATCTATTACAATTAGTTTACTTTAATAGAACTCATGGTGTATAATGATCTGATAGATTTTTACACGACTGTATCATATTTTTATGTTGTGTAGATTGCTGAAAGAGCACATTCTACCAGCTGACAATGTGATGCCAGATTCCCGAGATGAAGCAAGAAAGATTTTGCGAAACTTGGGGATGGATTACAATTCTATCCACGCTTGTCCTAATGACTGCATTCTTTTCAGAGGGGAATACACAGACATGGAGAAGTGTCCGAAATGTGATTCCGAAAGATATCGAGTAGATCTCCACGGGACAAAAATTCCACAAAAGGTTTTGCGACATTTTCCTTTGCTTCCTCGCATCAAGCATTTCTTCGAATGTAAGTCCATGGCCGCCCTAGCATCATGGCATGAGGAGAATAAATCTTCGGATGGTGTGCTACGAATTCCTGCAGATTGCGCAGCCTGGAAACATATAGATGAAACATGGTCGGATTTTGCCAGGGAAGCTCGAAATTTGCGCTTAGGCCTGGCTATGGATGGCGTAAATCCATTTGGTCAAAGATCAACATCTTACAGTGTATGGCCCGTTGTCATCGTCAACTACAACATTCCCCCGTGGTTGACTACGAAGAAGGGGCACCTATGGCTAAGCTTGATTGTGCCAGGGCGATATAAAGTGGGGAATATGGATGTGTATCTTCGTCCACTATTGGAAGAGCTACAACAATTGTGGATTGGCATAGAGGTGGTGGATATGAGCCGACACACAGGACGACGGAATGCTTTGATCAGAGGTATTCTAATGTGGACCATGCATGACTATCCCGGGCTAACAGAATGCTCAGGTGATCTATTGACACTCCTCTCTCAGACACTGTAAATCTGGTTTTTTCCCCATAGTTGATCTATTATCATGTGTATACATGCAGGGCTTCAAACAAGCGGATACAGAGCATGTGTCACATGTGGACCTAGACTGAATGCACGTAGGGCACCCTCACTGAAGAAGCAAATCTACGAAGGTCATCAAGCGTATCTTCCGGAGAATCATGTGTTACGCGACGGCTTTTTGGGAAGAGAGCCACCAAGGATGTCTGCACAAGCATGGTTAGAGCAGAAGGAGATGTGCGATGACGGATTGCCTCCAGGGATGAAGAGACTATCTCTATGGTACGAGTTACCATACTGGCCTCGACTCGTGATCAATCACTTGCTCGATCCAATGCACATATTCAAGAATGTGGGTAATCTACTATGGGACCATTTGACCGGCAAGAAAGATACTTTGGGAGCCAGAGTTGACCTTAGAAATGTGGATCGTATGGAGCAATATTGGCCGCAAACAGCGTCTGATGGATCGATAAAACTTCCTAAAGCACCATGGATTTTCACAGGAGCCCAAGAACGCAAAGTAAAAGAGGCCATTCGATCTTTGCGGACCCCCACTGGCGTAATGCACTCGCTCCGAACGTGTTTTACTAAAGAAGGAAAGCTTACCGGTTTGAAGTCACACGATTGGCATAAAATGTGTCAGGTACGTTCATAGTGGACTTTAATATCATTGCATAAAATGTGGACTTTAATATCATTGCTGCACATACTTTACAGTTTATTTTACCGGTTGCCATTGAGGGATGTTTGTCTCTCGACATCCGTAACACAATCTACAAACTTGCAAAGCTGGTGCAATGGATCTCACAAAAGGAGATCGACGTAGACTCCATACCATTCGCCAAACTAAATGCTGCGGAGCTTGTGTGCATGTTTGAGAAACATTTTCCTACTACAATGCTAACCATTCAGGTGCATCTTCTTATTCACATAGTTGATGAGGTGGAAATAGCTGGCACAGTTCATTCCAGATGGATGTTCTTCTTAGAGCGTTTCATGAAAACGCTTAAGGGATATGTGCGTCAAAAGGCACGTCCGGAGGGTAGCATGGCAGAAGGTTGGTTGGTATCAGAGTCCCTAGTGTACATTGGAGAGTGGCTAGACGGATTTGATAAATCCCGGGACACGCTATGGCGAACCATAGATGATGAGCGCATATCTGGGATTGTCATGTGCAATCTCGGTGTTGAGAAGAAGATGACGGAAGATCTAGAGGCTAAAATCAACCGATTTTGCATGCTTCACAATCCAGTGATGCAAAAGTGGATTTCACAATATGAGGATGCAAAGCAAGAGCGACAAAGGGCACGAATCGAGTGGAGACGGGGAAGACGACCACCGATGCACTATCCAGCGGTTCTGGAGAGCCTACCAACCTTCATGAGCTTAAGATGGTTGCACAACCAATTGAAAAGCGCACAACAATGTGGTGACGAAGTGACTGAAGAAGAGTGGGAGTACTCTCGGGGTTGCGCGACCAAGGTAAGTTTGCAATGTACGACTAGCAAGTGACTTTATTTATAAACGTTTGAACGGCCACTCATAATCTTTGTTCGTTGTAGTATAAGTCATACACAGCAGCATGGTGTAAAGGTCGACATTTTAGGGTGGAACGAATCGACAAAAAGCGTTTTACTCAAGATTGTGGAATCATGGCAAAATTTGAACAGTCTAGTCGACGACGTTCCTCTGATGCAGATCCCGTGGTGGCGGAACTCACTTACTTCGGCACGCTGCAAGAGATTTTGAGGATCGATTACAGAGGATTTTTTGTCGACTTGTTCGACGTGCAATGGTTCAAGATAATCATGGAGGGTCGAAACGCTACTGTGCGTAGAGGAGAGTCTGGTTTTCTTGAGGTGGATTCTACTAAGAAATGGACTGACCTAAGAGACACTTTCGTACTACCCGAGCATTGTGAACAAGTAAGTATATAAATAGTTAACATCCCCCTTTTACAAGTTATGTGCTTGAAAGCTCTCATGTAAGTTATGTGGCTCTGGCAGGTAGTATTTCATCCTACAAAGTCTACATCAAACTGGTGGTACGTCATAGAGTTAGCCCCTCGTAGTGCAAGGACGTATGAAGGCTACCATGTGCCAATCACAACGACATCAATGGAGGAGATCAGAGAAGATGCTCAATCAGAAGCCGCTGCGGTGGTGCCAGACGAGCATCAAGATGCTACTGCTCTATATGGGGTGCATGCAGAGGAGCTACAAAATGAAACAGAGGATATGTGTTTAAACGGAGAGCTCTATATAGATATAGGAAGTTATGCTGAGTTATGCGAGGATGAGAGAGAGATCTCTTAAAGCCACAAATATTGTATTTGAACAATTTTGCTCCGTGCTGTAAAAGCTCTAGCTCTCTAAGTAGCTTCCATGGTGTGTAACGCTCTTTTCTACTCGCGCTCACATCTTTTGATTGAAAATTCTGAGTTTTCGACTTGCCTCTTCTACCACTCGATTCATTGCGTCATTGTATTTATATGCGTCATTACGTCATTGTATTTAATGGTCTTTGCGTCATTGTCTACTCTATTCATTCAATATTAAGTTTAAATATTCGTGTGTTTAATGCAGGTATGGATGATGAGGAGTTTCTTTCTTCTTTGTCACCGCAGCAGAGACAGTGGTACGTGGAGCGTCATCGCTCTGGCGCATCATCGCGCGTTCCTACACCATCCGCATCTCCCTCTCTTTCGGAGCATTCGGCGCGCTCCGAAGCTTCGGCGTCGACGAGACGAGCGTCACACTCTTCTAGACACCGGCGCTCTAGTGGTGGCGGTGGCGGTTGTTGTGGGGATTCTGCCACCGATGCCTCCACACCGCCTCGTGTTCGACGAGGCTCTTTACCCTCCCCTTCTTTGCCCGCCCCCACACCAGCCACAGCATCGCCGTCTACGCCAGGTTTTGCACGGCTGACTGTTCCTAGAAGCTACACACCTCTACCTACTCCGCCAGGAGCCACCCCACTCGACACTCCTCGCTTCGGGGCCCAGACGCCGGTGGAGACACCTGACGTCCGTACCCCCATCGACACGCCGCTAGAGACCCCTGCCGGGACACCCAGGTTCACGCGTCACCGGCCAGAGGGCTTGCCTTACTCCGTCGACATCAGCGGCGGCATCATCATGGATGATGACGGCAAGAAGGTGATCTCGCGCATGCGTGGTCTTTGCTCTCAGCTGTTTAGACACTATATACTAAACAAATGGAGTGAAGTACCAAGTGATTTAAAAAACAGAGTATCAGCATACTTCATGATGAGTTTCCCGTTCCAACACGGGATCAGCGCTTCAATGAAGACCTGATGAAGATTCGAATGCGCGAATACTGCAAACACAAGCGTTCCGAAGTGCAAAAAGCAATCAAGAATGGGTGGAATAGGCCAGATTGGCTGGCCAAAGAAGATTGGAAGAATGCGAAGAAAGCAGCGCGCGAGAATCCCGACAAGTGGAAGCAACAAAAGGATGCAGCCAGAGCGCGAGTAGAGGCAGGGAGCTCGCACCACTTGAGGAGCGGTGGATGGGCATCATTTGAGGCCGATTTTGTAAGTCTTTTCACATTGCTCTTTATGCATGTTCGATAGTTTAGGGTTTATGAGTTTTTTAGTTCTAACATAATGAAATCTTTGTATGTTTTGACAGTGGTCGATGACAGGACGTGATCCCACACCGTACGAGCGCGAGTACGCAGGCAGGAAGGGCTTAAACGCCCTGATGGACATTCTCAGTTCTCGCAGCGGCATGGTTAGTATTAGGGTTTACTCTTTTTTATTTTTTGTATTGTTTTATAAATGTCGTTATATGTTTATACTTACTGAAAACTGTCTTATTGTCTTTTTTTGCAGAATCCGACAGATACGCCGCTTGGACGCGATGAGACGTCTGATTAAACGACGTCAGTTTAGCCGTAGCTAGATAGCATTAGTTTAGGGTTTCTCATAGCTTATGTCTCATGAGACGGATTTTATACGTCTTTTTGAACCATGTATATTATTACATTTGTCACCGCAATTCCTTTTGCCAATCAATTCTTTATACCTATGATGTTGTACAATTGTCATTATTACATTTGCCAATCAATTCAGTTTGTCTATGATGTGTACAATTGTCAATTTTGCAAACAATGCGTCTTGTGGGTGACTATTTTGGGTCTATTATTTACCTTTGCACTTTTTTAAAAAAGTGAATCAAGTACAATATGGTTGATGGGTGGCAGGCATTCAATGCCCTGCCACCAAAAAAATATTCTCTCAGGCGTCGCTATATGCGTCGCTATTTATGGCTCTGTAGCGTCGCTATATGCGTCGCTATACTCTTCTGTGAGAGCGTCGCTATAAGCGTCGCTATAGGCGTCGCTATGAGCGTCGCTATATAGCGACGTCTATAGCGACGCCTATAGCGACGCCTATAGCGACGCATATAGCGACGCTCTCGTAGCGACGCTTTTAGCGACGCTTATAGCGACGCCGGGGGTTATAAAAACCCAGTGTATTTCCGTCGCTAAGAGCGTCACAAGAGCACATAACCTCTTGTAGTGAAAATCCCTACACCTATAGCATTAGACATAGATAACGATTAAACAATGTTCGTAATGTTTATTGCAAGGCAACAGATGCACATAATAACAGATGATGCAAAGAGTGCCAATCCCTACACCAGGAGGGACAAACGAATTACCGACCGCAGGGACTCAATAGGCCGAGCCATGTGCATGTCCCCTAAAAGAATCACTTAGTGTTTTTCTTGACGAATTTGTGGTTTGTACAGCTACAGTGAAGGACCCTACAAATGTCTCTCTCTTTACCATGTCTTTTGTATAAAGACTTGGGTGTACTCTCTCTCTCTCTCTCTCTCTCTCTCTCTCTCTCTCTCTCTCTCTCTCTCTCTCTCTCTCTCTCTCTCTCTCTCTCTCTCTCTCTCTCTCTCTCTCTCTCTCTAACTTCAAATCTACTTATATCAAAGGTATATTGATAAACAAAGCCATTGAGCTTGGGAGAGCTAGACATTTACATCTGCAAGAGCCACCGTGACATTGATGGAGCTTTGTTAGAGAATCAAGACTATTCTACCCAGCACAACATGAGAGACATTTGATACAACTATTTACAGAGATGGACATTGACGATGCTCTTCAAGCTAAAACTGATGGGACAACGCCCTAAATAGGACATCCTTCAGCACTCATGCTCATTTTAGCTTTCATTTTACTTTATTTTGTTTCATTCATCTCTCTCTCTCTCTCTCTCTCTCTCTCTCTCTCTCTCTCTCTCTCTCTCTCTCTCTCTCTCTCTCTCTCTCTCTCTCTCTCTCTCCAAATGCCTCAAATAGCACAATATACAAATTATACAAATGATTAAAGTTAATAAAGATCGAGACCAACCTTATCTGTCGAAGGCTAAAGCTGCTAGCTGGCCGCAACGCACGTTGATATAGCTGCAGCGTCGTGACGTGGAGAAACGACGCAT